>NC_092859.1:110321665-110357911 GCF_032062135.1 Pyxicephalus adspersus
GCATAATATACAGTTATTTTTATTAATAATAATGTACATATATACTGTATTTTGTACAAATATTTGTTTATAAACATTAGTAAATAAAATACTTATATTATAGAGATCAAGTTCTACGAGTTCAAGCCAAAGATGAAACTCAGCTACATTTACTAAGACAGCTGGAAGCTATGAAGCATTTACAGGTATAAATAACAATTTCTGTACCTTTCTCAGCCTTGTAACATTAATAATTAAGTTGCATTTTAGGAGTAGCATGCAACCCCCAACCAATGGCTACCAATCAGGTTTCTTTTCCGGAAGTCAGTTCACAAACCGATAAAGTCTTATTGACATGAGCTAAATCAGGTATATTGAGATATATATATTGCCTCCAATCTTTCACCTTTAACACTGTTAGGAGCGTAATTCACCAGAGGTGATGGGTGAAGGCGGGTTTCCATCTTCAAAGTATAGATATAGTGCTGGACCCTCACTCCATAGGACCTATTTCTATGGTCTTTTGGATTCTCATATAAATGTACAAGAAATGCAAGATCTGCATAAAGAAATTCAAATACAGGTCAGAAGGGCCAATTCTGATCATATATATCTGTTAAAATGATTTTAGATACATCTATAACTGATGTTAAACCAAAATCAACACAAGCCCAAAGCCATTTAACAAAAGTGTATGTCAAACTGGATGAATAAAGTCCACATAACATTGCTACCCTTAATACATATGCAGCTGCAGTATAAACCTTGCTGAATTATAATGCTAATTCTTGCTTTATTGTTGACTAATAATAAAGATTCCTTGTGTTCCAGATCGATTTTTGGCGCAGTCCTGCAAGACACAATATTCCTGTGGACATGAGAGTTCCTTTTCCTGTTTTACAGAACGTTAAAGTATTTTTAGAGTCCAACAATATTGAGTATTCTATAATGATAGAAGATGTTCAGGTAACAAACATGTAATTTACAAATAAATATAATAATAAATTTGTCTATGCATATATGGCAAAGTAATATTCTGTACTGTGGAGTGAGAAGTCATATTCTGGTTCACCATCCAGTATGTGGGACAAATCTGATCTGCAAACTGATCTCTCCCTCTCATGATAAGATTGACGTGTGTATTTGATGACCTGAACATCCAAGCTGTCATGGCACCATGATATGGTACAAACAATTGGAAGCAGCTATATGTTTATATCATATAATGAGAGTACATTATAATCCCTCCTTCAGGAATTACTGGATCGGGAACAGAAAGAAATTAAGGAGTCAAAGTCTCGGGAAAGAAGATCTAACAGTTTTAGCTATTCTACATACCACACACTGGATGAGGTTGGTATAACATGTAACTCTAACTGATGATCTTTGTAGGCATCACAGATAAAATAAGTGCTAGACCAGAATACTGCCAAAAGCTAACCAAGCAAAGTATGGCCCTATATTAATATACTTTCCTCATATTACCAACCATAGAATGTACTAACTGTGTATTTATCATTTATAAACATAGATAGTACCAGCAGTGCACTGAACACAACAAAAGCATGTCATTCAGAGCCACAGAAATCATTTTTATCGGGGATGCTTGTATAGTTGTAGTATGATCCGATATGGCATTAGCTGTTTCAGTCAAAGAAAAATTGGAACTCTTATTGATGTTTTTTAAGGTGCTGGTTCTAAGGCTGTCTTTCTTATTCATACTTCACTATATAGTATTATAACTTTAAGTGTATGTAAAAATTAATAGATTAGTGAAAGAAAGATCAACCTTATCTATCCTGCTGATCAAAGTAACAAAACAGAGGAAATCCAAATTTGGGGAGTTATCAGTAGGGTACAATGAAAGAAGCGGTAATAAAAACTGCAGAAACCAGTCTGGGATGGGAATTACCATCACTTATTTTCTATTGCAGCTCCTGGGTAGTAATTGAAAAGAAATGTACCATATTGTTATGCAAATATGACATCGGGGTAAACTGTTGTATTGATTTTTCTCAGATTTACAACTGGATAGACAGTCTAGTATTGGAATACCCAAAACTGGTCAGCAAGATTAATATTGCTCTGAGCTCTGAAGGTCGTCCAATTCATGCATTGAAGGTAAATCATCTGCTTTATTCATTTTGTGCATATTCATTACGTATGTTCTGCATAACAAGGGCATGACATGGGGTGTCTCATTTGCTTACATACTCTGAACTAAAAAGTGTCCCTCTTCCCTATATCTAAAAAGCTAGAAGGTATGCAAATTAATGAGAAAGCTCTCTTATCACATAATCCAAGATTCACTATGGGGTGTTTAAATTGGTACATTTACTTTATTTTATTTTCTCTTGAAATTTTACATCAGAATATTAAGTATTTGTAGATGCATGTTTGAGGGTTTGAGTGAGTATATGCTCTACTAAAAATAGGTCTGGACATGATATACATGTGCTAAACATTCAGGACAATGTAATTTGCTATAATGCAATGCACTCTACACACCAACTTTCTAACATTAGATAATAGGGAGGCTTCTTACAGCTCATGCAATGTAGCTAATTTTCTAAATCCTGTATGACGGATCACATTTACTGGCTTTGTAACCTACAGTGGCATTCCAGCATCACCAACAGGCACATTCTTCTGTAGAATCCCCAAATTACCAACAAATAGTAGTATTATGGACTGGAGCATTTCTGTAATGCCTAAATGTACAACTGAAAAAGAAGGCTCAGTCTTCATTTTCCGTTTTAATGGGCTTTAAATTTTTATAAAGAAATAGTTTAAAAATATAGCTGTTTTTACAAACAAAATAACCTCTTTTCTACATATTTTTGCATCTAATACTCTTGCTACCTTTTTTTAACGGCACAAAAGATCTGACTGATATGTTTTCCTTCCCAGTTCAGTACTGGTGGTAATAAGCCAGCCATTTGGATCGACACTGGAATTCATTCTCGAGAGTGGATTACTCAGGCCACTGGAATATGGACAGCTAAAAAGGTTATAAGCAATCAATTTTGACTAGCATATGTATCTGAGATAGCATGCTGTACAGATTTATTAGATTTTTTTTAATCAAAAAAGTTTTATATAACAAAAAATAGCAATGAATTACAAAACAATGTGTTGTATGTGTGTTTACAGATAGCTAGCACTTATGGGGTTGATCCATCGCTTACGTCTGTATTAGACAATCTGGACATATTTCTGCAAATTGTGACAAACCCTGATGGATATGCCTATACCCATAGCAAGGTAAGCTTGAACTTAGTTCTCATGCATAGGTTACTATGTAATCAATTTTTATACAGTTTTAACAGTTTAAGCACAAGTGGATTTTTCCCCTTAGCACTGGTTTACCTTGCTGCACATATATAGCTTTCTGTACAGATGGGAATACAGTTACTAGGCAATTTAATATATCTGTTTATTTCTGCAAATTGTTTTTTTAAGTCTGTTGTTGCAGAGATCATTAACACATGGAAAATGGCCTGTTGTTTCCAAAGATATTTTAGTGTGTGAAAATATGTCCTTGTAAGAAGACATCAATCACTTTTTCAAGTGGAATATATTTCTTAACTTCCAGATGCAATGCACACTTCAGAGCTTGCATATCAGTGATACTATCCCTATGATGGCCTATAAACTGCAATATGCATGATCTTACCTCCTTCCAAGGGCATGCTAAGAATATGCAAGAGCAGCATAGATACAATGCTCACTCGCCTCTATCATGAATTTTACAAAAAATACAAATCTAAATCCATTTTTAAGACTTGTGTATGTGATGGCATGAACAATACAAATTAACATGTGATAGTAATTTTCTAAAGAAATGTAAATATATTTTTACTAATGCTTTATCTAGAATCGCATGTGGAGGAAAACCAGATCTATCAATGCAGGTTCTTCTTGTGTCGGGGTGGACCCAAACCGAAATTGGAATGCTGGCTTTGGAGGTACACAATCATTTATCATACCAAATAACATGACAACCAGCAAATTATTGTTGCTTGGGAAATGGAAGTGATTTAGTTTTTCTTAATAAGGTGAATGTAAATCTGTTGATATAAATATTTCATATTTATCATTTTCAGGTAGGTGGCATGGAAAAATTAGAAATAGCTTTTTAAACTGCATTTTGTTCTTACTAACTCAGAAAAGGGAACTATTCCTTCCTTTTGTCTTTAGGGATGAAATAATCTTAATAAATCGGTTATACACAGACTCATGCAATCAGTTTGCTTGTTAGATAACAATTAATGCTTAACAGACTCACTGGGCCTTGATTTATTAAAGCTCTCCAAGGCTAGGGAAACACTTTCATCAGTGAAGCTAGGTGATCCAGCAAACCTGGAATGGATTTATTCAAAGTCATTTACTATTTGCTAGCAAATGTATTGAACCCTGGACCAGATTCACTCCAGGTTTGCTGGATCATAAACATTTAAATAAAACTTTAATAAACATTTAAATAAAATCAAACAGAAACATGGCAGCTTCCCTTTAAAAGATTTAAAACTTACTATTAGACCAAGCCTCATTTCCTTTGCCTTAGAGGTTAATTTGTGATAGCCTGGGGTAAAAATCAAAGATTGGTATCGCAGCCTCAGGACATTTGTAAGGGGGTTGAGTTTAAACCTCCAGCTTTCGGGAGAAGGATCACCACTAACAATTGTTTCCAAAACCATTTATTTAACTCCTGTATTAGTTTTGATACTATCTTGTAATTGTAGTTTTGTTTGGTTCAGTTTAAATCCTGTACAGATGTCAAAGAGATGTACACATCGCGCCATTGTGTTCAATGGAGAGGGGAGGGTGGAGGTTGAATGAGTAGCATCCCATTGTGCACTGCATCCTCGGAAAGCATGTGTCCCCACTCGCTCATTTATCAATCCTTCAGTGCAGATTGATGAATGACATTAGGAGACTGCTGTGATTACAACCATTTAACTTGGGCAACAATCATCTAGCGTGTATAGGTAGCTTTAGTTCTGACCAGTCCTCTCTTACTTTGTTGGATACTGTCATAGAAGCGCTTTAAGAAATAGTATTTTAAATCAATTTGGCAAGATTTTTGGTTTAAAGACTAATATTCGCCAGATTAATTTTGCTAGATATGAGGACTACAAAAGTAGATGTGCAATAGTGCAAGCATTGCTCTCTCGCTTTGGGCACACCATAGCCTCATTTTACTTTTAAATAAGTGAGAGAGTTTACCCCAAATATATTCATTTGGCTGCATTAGATATTTTACAAATATTGCATGGACTTTCCTGTTTTCCTTGTTTACTTGCTTGTTGTCTGGAGTTTCTGTTTCACTTTTTGCACAAATAAATTCAAACCATTATTAATATTTAATAATGAAGTAATTGTACTGCCAGGCTTTGATATTTATTGGTATCAGAAATCTAGGTGTTTAACTTTTGATTGGGAGACTAGTGTAATATATTTAGGAAATGCATGCAAACATTGAAATCCATGAATCCTTCAAATTCTAGAAGTTATATTGATTTATTTAAATTTTTGTTAATACAATTATGTGGTCCCAAAACTATAACAAAAATGATAGTTGTGACCCCTTTAAAAAGTCCTTCGAAAACTTAAGGCCATATCAGTAAATGCTCCTTCAGTGTATAGCACAGTATAGTACAATAGCTTTAAAAACTATAAACTTTAGATTTTTAGATGGTTGTATTTAAACTATAAAAAAAAGCTTACTTGTGAATGCTTGCTATAGATAATTGCATACGCATTATTTTTTAGTCTTATTATATTTTACTCTTATGTAACTGAATCAGAGGATGTTATATACAATGAATGTTATGTGCAACCTTCTTGAAAAGGTGTAAATGGGCAAAGATAAATCATACAATTAGGAATCACTAATTGGATACAGGAGCTGACGCGTCTTTATTTTTCTAAGTCTAGGGCACATTGAAAGATGTGCTCACAACTACTAGGTTTCTGTCACTCCAGTTTCTCTCCTTGATCTATTTCTCCATAATTGAGGCAAAGTGGAAGAAAGATAGAGGTTTACACAGAAATCATTGATCTCTATTGATCAGCACGGAATACAGTAGCTAGTGTCTATGTGTACAGAAATTGATGTTAGCATTCCTATCAATGTTACGTATTTATATCTAAAAAGTGGGGGAAATGAAATCCAAACACTTGCATACCCAGCATTTATTTGCAAGGACGTATAAATTACCTTGTACTACAACTTTATAAATAAAGAGAAGGAAAAGCATTGAATGTGCTTCATTGCAGGTCCTGGTTCCAGCAGAAATCCATGTGATGAGACATACCATGGACCATATCCACATTCTGAGCCTGAAGTTAATGGTATTGTGGATTTTATCCTAGCGCATGGTAATGTGAAGGCTATGCTTACCATACACAGCTATTCTCAGATGCTGCTGTTTCCTTATGGCTACACAAATAATCTTGCAGCTGATCACCAGATCTGATCACCAGAGTTGGTAAGAATAAGAAAAAATCAGGGACTGTGTGTAGACTATTTAGTTTTCAATGGTGAGTGCTAAGTACCAATGATAGTCCTAGATAAAGGATATTAGGTACAGTAGTATTCTGACCACCATACATGCTTTCTGTATGTTGGCAAGCATGCAACCAAACAAAACCTGTTTCCCTTTTGTTATATCTATAGACAGGGGTCCCTGATCTATATAAAAGTTTGATTTGTTTTCCCTTTGTGAGATTGTTATCATGCTTTCTGCCACTAATCGGCACAAGTGACGGTAGTTCTGGGATCCAAATTTTCATATCCTTTGCTTATTTTTTTTTTCATAATTTATTTGCAGTTTGGAATGTTGTGGGGCATACATTAGACTGTGACTACAATAAAGTCATGAAATCATGATTGCCACAACAAAAAAATAAAACTAACTGCATTCAGGGCTATCATAAATCACACATGTTGACACGTGTTTATAATATTTAGAGTGAACAAAATACAGGTAAAAAATTATAGATGTGTTTCGACTGTATATTCTTATAAAAAAAAAACATTTGATTTGAACGTGCTCTGGAAAACATGTTCATTGTTGTTGGAGATAAATATGCTATAAAGCCTATCGGTAGGATAGTTAAAAACAGAAATAAGAAAAAAAACAAAGTAGCCTCATTATTGTCATATACAAATTAGAACTCAAGATACTTGATCCAGCTAGTAGTTGTTACATTTAGCTGAACTTGTTCTGTAATGTTGGATTGTACAGCTAAGTTAAATGTCATTAACTACTACTATCATTACATACTGTATGACATTACCAAACTTAAAGTAACTAATGTTCCCCATAAAGTTATGTTTTACAAACAAGTATAAATAATGTGTTTTCAGAATGAACTGGCCAAAGAAGCAACTGCTGCTTTATCATCTTTACATGGAACTCAGTACAGATATGGCTCCACCATTGCTACCATTTGTAAGTAATCACAAAATAAATTGTGCATGGTAAATTCCACTAAGATTTTTAAAACCAGTATTCTTAGGCATTAAAATGAGAATGTTTGGCATGAGAGGGCTATGAGTGTGTGTCATTCAAAGGATTTAAAGAGTGACAGATGTCTGATGTATTTCAGTACCTACAATACAGGGGCTGTGTAGAATTAAAGGTTTCAAGTTATTTATTTTTTTAGGTGCACGGAGGAAAGTGTACAACATTTAGCAACCTATGAAAACCCATAATGCAAGGTTAATTTGAGGAAATCAGGGAAGCTCTATCTGACTTTTTCAGCTTTTAATTCACATTGTAAGAAGCTCATAGGGTGCAATAAAATCAGAATAAGTATTTTATGTACAGGAGACAAGCTTGTACAGCTGTGCTGGATCACAGCTTTAAATCCTCTTATCAGTACCAGCTAAGGATAATCTGCATTCAGACTAAAACAGTAGAGAGGTGTAAACATCTATATATTATCATATGTTAGAATGTGTAAGTTTAATTGTAAAATTATTGGCTCTGGGAATGATGATACTAGGTAACTTATAAACTGTCTGACCCCCAACATCCTAACAGATAACAGTGTGATGTCCTGAAGGTGACTGAGATTGGGTTAGGGACTCACAGTGTAGAAAAAGTTTGTGGACTTTGCTCTAAGTGGTATCACTATTGCATACAGCATATTTGTTAATATCTGATGGAGTCCTACCTGTCAGCACTGTACAATACCTGGTTGTTGTAATTATTTTTTGCATTGCATAAATAAGTTAAATATAAAGAGGCATTTTGTCACTGGTAGCCAACAAAGCTCTGTGGTCTACCTTATCAGCTCCTTTATGACTGCTGAACACTAGGGCTGGTGGGAGGTATTATAGGGCGCAGGTAGATAGCCTGGCAGGTGACATACCTGGAAGTGTGCTGGATGCTAAAAATATTTTATCAAGGGAAGAACGTTCCCTGGGACAGGCAGAGATATAGTTATGTATTTACTGCATGCTTTGCAGCTAGCCCTGTTTTTCACTAAATATAGTAACAGAGTAATTTCAAAGAGTGCTGGGGATGCAAAAATATATAAAAGATCAGTGATCAAAGGACATGCACACATTGTTCAGGAGCCACTCAAGGCTGTCCTACAGCTTGCTTATAGCTAAAATAGTAATCAGAATGCCCTGACCTTCTGTTTTTATATGCTAGGAATAATTCTCCCACTGTTACTTGCACTTCAAATCATACTAATAGGATCAAATTTCATTTCAATGGTTAGCTCTTCCAATAGCCCCTGAATGCCAAAGTATATTTGCCAATGCCAATATAGTACCTAAAGGCTCTATCACTAAACGGTCCTCTATATGCCTTTATATGTATACAAGAACAGCCTTAATACCCCAAAATCAAGGTTGGTGTAGCTGACAAAACTGGTAGCATTGCACCTCACTCAGTGTCCCTTTTCCTTGATATTGCTATTAGCCCATTAGTATCATTGTCAGCCTTATTAGTAACATACAGGAGGGGATAGGGACAAAGACTATTAGATAGTGTTGGAACTTGACATTTACAGCAGCTCTGAAGGTGTATGCAGGCAACAAAGAGGGAGCAGATGGTGGACTACCTTCGAACAGTTCTACCTTAAGGTAAAACTATTTCAACCCTCTACCCCTAGAGAACACTAAAATTAAAATTTCAATAGCCTTTAGCCCCAAGCCAGCAATTTTACCGTATTTTTCGGACTATAAGACGCTCCGGCCTATAAGACGCACCCAATTTTAAAGGAGAAAAACCTACTCCAGTTTCTCTCCTTGATCTATTTCTCCATAATTGAGGCAAAGTGGAAGAAAGATAGAGGTTTACACAGAAATCATTGATCTCTATTGATCAGCACGGAATACAGTAGCTAGTGTCTATGTGTACAGAAATTGATGTTAGCATTCCTATCAATGTTACGTATTTATATCTAAAAAGTGGGGGAAATGAAATCCAAACACTTGCATACCCAGCATTTATTTGCAAGGACGTATAAATTACCTTGTACTACAACTTTATAAATAAAGAGAAGGAAAAGCATTGAATGTGCTTCATTGCAGGTCCTGGTTCCAGCAGAAATCCATGTGATGAGACATACCATGGACCATATCCACATTCTGAGCCTGAAGTTAATGGTATTGTGGATTTTATCCTAGCGCATGGTAATGTGAAGGCTATGCTTACCATACACAGCTATTCTCAGATGCTGCTGTTTCCTTATGGCTACACAAATAATCTTGCAGCTGATCACCAGATCTGATCACCAGAGTTGGTAAGAATAAGAAAAAATCAGGGACTGTGTGTAGACTATTTAGTTTTCAATGGTGAGTGCTAAGTACCAATGATAGTCCTAGATAAAGGATATTAGGTACAGTAGTATTCTGACCACCATACATGCTTTCTGTATGTTGGCAAGCATGCAACCAAACAAAACCTGTTTCCCTTTTGTTATATCTATAGACAGGGGTCCCTGATCTATATAAAAGTTTGATTTGTTTTCCCTTTGTGAGATTGTTATCATGCTTTCTGCCACTAATCGGCACAAGTGACGGTAGTTCTGGGATCCAAATTTTCATATCCTTTGCTTATTTTTTTTTTCATAATTTATTTGCAGTTTGGAATGTTGTGGGGCATACATTAGACTGTGACTACAATAAAGTCATGAAATCATGATTGCCACAACAAAAAAATAAAACTAACTGCATTCAGGGCTATCATAAATCACACATGTTGACACGTGTTTATAATATTTAGAGTGAACAAAATACAGGTAAAAAATTATAGATGTGTTTCGACTGTATATTCTTATAAAAAAAAAACATTTGATTTGAACGTGCTCTGGAAAACATGTTCATTGTTGTTGGAGATAAATATGCTATAAAGCCTATCGGTAGGATAGTTAAAAACAGAAATAAGAAAAAAAACAAAGTAGCCTCATTATTGTCATATACAAATTAGAACTCAAGATACTTGATCCAGCTAGTAGTTGTTACATTTAGCTGAACTTGTTCTGTAATGTTGGATTGTACAGCTAAGTTAAATGTCATTAACTACTACTATCATTACATACTGTATGACATTACCAAACTTAAAGTAACTAATGTTCCCCATAAAGTTATGTTTTACAAACAAGTATGAATAATGTGTTTTCAGAATGAACTGGCCAAAGAAGCAGCTGCTGCTTTATCATCTTTACATGGAACTCAGTATAGATATGGCTCCACCATTGCTACCATTTGTAAGTAATCACAAAATAAATTGTGCATAGTAAATTCCACTAAGATTTTTAAAACCAGTATTCCTAGGCATTAAAAAGAGAATGTTTGGGATGAGAGGGCTATGAGTGTGTGTCATTCAAAGGATTTAAAGAGTGACAGATGTCTGATGTATTTCAGTACCTACAATACAGGGGCTGTGTAGAATTAAAGGTTTCAGGGTATTTAATTTATTTAGGTGCAAGGAGGAAAGTGTAAAACATATAGCAACCTATGAAAACCCATAATGTAAGGGTAATGTGAGGAAATCAGGGAAGCTCTATCTGACTTTTTTCAGCTTTTAATTCACATTGTAAGAAGCTCATAGGGTGCAAGAAAAAAACAGAAGAAGTATTTTATGTACAGGAGACACGCTTGTACAACTGTGCTGGATTTTAGCTTTAAAACCTCTTACCAGTACCAGCTAAGGATAATCTGAATTCAGACTAAAACAGTAGAGAGGTGTAAAAAACATCTATATATTATCATATGTTAGAATGTGTAAGTATAATTGTAAAATTATTGGCTCTGGGAATGATGATACTAGGTAACTTATAAACTGTCTGACCCCCAACATCCTAACAGATAATGTCCCTAATTTATTAAAGTTCTCCAAGGCTGGAGAGAATACACTTTCAGCAGTGAAGCTGGGTGATCCAACAAACCTGATATAGTTATGTATTTACTGCATGCTTTGCAGCTAGCCCTGTTTTTCACTAATTATAGTAACAGAGTCATTTCAAAGAGTGCTGGGGATGCAAAATTATATAAAAGATCGGTGATCAAAGGACATGCACACATTGTTCAGGAGCCACTCAAGGCTGTCCTACAGCTTGCTTATAGCTAAAATAATACTCAGAATGCCCTGACCTACTGTTTTTATATGCTATGAATGATGCTCCCACTATGTTACTTGCACTTCAAAGCATACTAATAAGAACACATTTTATTTCAATAGTTAGCTCTTCCAATAGCTCCTGAGTGCCAAAGTATATTTGCCAATGCCAATATGGTACCTAAAGGCCCTATCACTAAACAATCCTCTATATGCCTTTAAATGTATACAAGAACAGCCTTAATACCCCAAAATCAAGGTTGGTGTAGCTGGCAAAACTGGTAGCATTGCACCTCACTCAGTGTACCATTTCCTTGATATTGCTATTGGCCCATTAGTATGATTATCAGCCTTACTAGTAACATACAGGAGGAGATGGGGACAAAGACTATTAGATGTTTAGTGTTAGTGTTAGAACTTGACATTTACAGCAGCTCTGAAGGTGTATGCAGGCAACAAAGAGGGAGCAGATGGTGGACTACCTTCAAACAGTTCTACCTTAAGGTAAAAATATTTCAACCCTCTACCACTAGAGAACACTAACATTAAAATTTCAATAGCCTTTAGCCCCAAGCCAGCAATTTTACTTTCAATAGAGTATCACCCACCTCCTCTTTATTGTCAGCATTCCATTGCCATTGCCAGTGGTAGATCAGAGTGAGTCTCTCCCATTAGAAATTTATGGGACTTCAGAGAGTGAACACAAAATGAAGAGTAGCCACCCAGGACAATGTCAGAAGTAAAAGAGCTGGAGCAGGGCTGAAGGGAAAATGCCAAAAATATCATCCTAGGCTGTCTACACTCAATAAAGTTACTGATAGGCAACTTTAAGAAAAGCAGAAGTTGCCCTTTAAGTTGTGTTTAACAAAGTTTATTATTTTATTTTTTGCTGTTATTTCAGCTGTAAACATTATTTAGAGGTGTTCCCCTATGGAACTAGAAACTTATTTGATGAAAAGTGACATCTGCTTCATTATAAACATTTACCTATGGTACAAACATTTATAAACATGTTCAGCTAGTTTAGAGTTGGGATTGAAGAAACAAAGATGTCTGGCAGCAAATATCCTTCCCTTTAAATGTGATGATGTATGTAATAGCGCATATAGAGTGTCATATTTTTATGAACAGCTAATATTGTGTCGGTTGCAAATAAAATAGAGATATAGAAAATCCATAGGTAACAGATGGAGATTCTATTGATACCAAATGGTTCCCTGATTATAGTGTGCCTAGCTGTATAATTCCGCTCTGTGTATTTACATGCTTATAGAACAAACCTAATTGTAATGTAAGAAGGCTTATAATGCTCCAAAACTTACTGTCCTATATAGATCAGGCAGATGGCACAACAACTGACTGGGCATATGATAATGGTATTAAATATTCCTACACCTTTGAGTTAAGAGATACTGGGAAATATGGCTTCCTCCTTCCAGCAGAGCAGATCCTACCCACAGCTGAAGAGACATGGCTGGCACTAATGACAATCATGGAGCATGTCAGGGATCATCCCTACTGACACCCCAAATGTCACCATTCTACATAATGTCAAATAATAAGTCTGTGTCTTAAGCATCTTTAAATAAATAAATTACCTGTGATTATTACTGCAGTGTGGCTTATTTTTTTGACATATGTTTTAAGGCTATCAGTCCACAAAAATATACTGCAAAATGCTACTTTTTTGTTACTGTTTATACGTTAAATATGTTCTACTAAAACTTTTTTTAATGATAATATTGCAAAATATTAATATTGGATGTCAAATACTGTTGTCATTCAGACACATGCATAATTGAGTAGATAAATACTGAAGTTGTAATAGAAGCAGACAGTGCAGTACATTAATAGAACAGTAGAGGGAGCTAGCCAACCACATCTTAGCATTTGTTGGTCACTACACATATTTATGTTTTGCTATCAGTAAGAAATTATTATTTTATAAATTTACTATATTTCAAAGTTTAACAAAGTTATGTTTATTGATGTTTACTTTTTGGATATTTGATCTATTCCCCATAAGGTTGGTGGGTTAGGTAAACGTAATATTCTGGTTAAATAGTAATCCCGTTTAATGTACAGTGCTGCGTAATATGTTTGCTCTATATAAATACTGTTAGTTAATAATAAAAATCTACATCTTCAATCATGTTCATACCTAGAGGTGTAATGTGCCATATTGATATTTTAAGATGATCTCCAGGCAATTACTAATCTTCTCTCCCATCCTCTTCTCACTGAACGCTGGTTTTAAAAAAAAAATCTAAATGGCCACAATTTCATGATGCGCCTCTTTCTCTAGGAAAAGGGGTCTTTTAAATGAGGTTCTTCCTTAGGTGTCCACATCACTACCGATAATAAGGGTATCAAAAAAAGTAATCTTACAAGAAGAAAATAGAATAAGTTATTTGGCCCATCCCAAGTTTAGGATTCTGGAGCAATAGATCCTGGCATAGTCTGGTGTCTGGGGGCCCAACCTGGGAACAGACTCTGTAGGTAAAAACACAGTGGGGAGCATGACTAAGGTAGAGTAGATGAAACCGTTCCTTTTTTTTTTCAATAACCCTTAAACTTTTCCCCTAATAAAAACACTACAATTGTCTGGTGGTATAAAATTTTGGCCATAGAAGCCCATTTGATTGCTATATCCTACAATTTCAAATTTAACATACAAATGTACAAAAACACCAATATCATTTAAACATTTAAAACATTTTACAACATTTAAAACATTTTCGGCACTTTCTAAGCAATCTGTTATAACTTTATTTAAGAGTCCATGAGAGTACCCCTACTCTACAAACTCTTCCTAAGCTAAACACTGCTCACCCCAACAGGCTCCCAGCCGCTACCTTGCTGGCTCGGGAACAGTTAGCGGGCATCCTCTGCTCCCTCCTTGCCCCCACAACAACCCAGTATTGTGTGGGGCTCCATTTGCCCTGAACTCCATACTGTGATGGGTTTGCATTTCCCTGTTTTTTTTTTATTTTATAACTCCCATCGACCAACCAAAGAACCGCCTTTTGCTGCCATGACATAAACTCGACCCCCCAGTGCCCAAATACAGGGAGGTAGGGTGGGCAATGTCCTTTTCTCTGGTATTCCCTCTCAGACTGACCTCTCCCCTCGGACTAGCCCCCCTTTTATTACTGACCTTTGACCTGCCCATCAGACCACCACACCCCATCTCCTTCAGCCAATTAGTTCAAACCTAAGCAAATCAAGTCTTCTATTCTCACCTTCCCTAACCACCCAGTCATGTGGCCCTTTGCCTATTTTTTTTTTTTTTTTTTTTACTACAGGCCATGTTTTCTGCCCCTAACAACTTTCAGCTCCCGCTGTTTACCAAAACAACAGAACTCAATAGTTAGTAAAAGAAAATGTGGGGAGCATTACATGCAATGGGTAAGTCACATCGCTTAGTCACTTAGCCATCCAAACATGTGCAAGTAGATTTTGCAAAAATGTGATATTTCCCTCCATGTGACTGGGTATTCTCCAGATATTTTTTTTTTACTTCATTTGCTACCTTAAGTAAATTAACTTTTGATGAGTAATAATTCATTTTGCTCAGTGAACAGTCTAATGCCCTTTAGTAAATCAACGCCATTCTGTAAAGAATACTGTGCAGGCTAGTTCACACTCCGGTAATAGAGTTTTGCTGAATGAAAAGCCCATGAATTTTTGTTTTATAAATAGATAAAAAAAAATACATGAATATGAAGTGGATGCAAAAAGGCTGCAAACATTTCTTCTCATTTCACTTCATGTTTTATAATCCTATTTACTTAACCTACCTTTGCATTGTGTCCAAAATTCTAAATTTTAGTTGTGCTGTCTGTTATTCTAGTCTGGGGTTATTTAATAAAATATTGAATTAAATGTTTTTCTTTTTTAAATGTTTAATGTTTAAAGAGAAAAAGATTGTATGTGAATTCAATGTATTTTTTGTATGCTATTTATCTGTACAAGCCTCCCCTGTGTAGAAATCCAAAACCCTGAGATTGCAAAGTATAGCCATAGTATACTCCTTCACACCTCAACTGGCAGCCACATAAAACTGTATGCAGGAGGTTGGCAGAAGCAGGGCAGCGCAGCGCTATGGCATTTAAAGATAGGAAGAGATTCTCCTGGAGAAATCAGATTTTCCAGCAAATTCAAAAGCATATAACAAGATTTAAAGAAATAAACTCTGCAACTATTCACAATGCTTATTTTTCTGTGCATTCACATGCAATTTTTAGGCTGGTGATAGGGTCTCTTTAAACACATTACAGTGCCATTCTTCTACTTCACAGTGCCAAATAAAATCAGTTCACTCCCCAGTGTGATTTAAATTTTTTTTCATATAAACATATTTTCATTTTGCCTATAAAACAGCTTTTACATTTTCACTGCATCTATACCACAGATTAAAAATTGTTATATAACAGCATTATTAACATGTACATAAATACATTACATGTGTGGGAAAGGAGCACATTGTGAGTTTTCAACTCCAGATTAGTTAGTAATTGAATTTTTACACTTGGACTGTTGTTCCAAGGACTTGTTTCTGCAGGAGAACAGGAAAACAAGTCTCCTAAAGATAAGTGTTATGCTATGAAGGATTGAAGGATAGATAATAGGGATTATTT
Source organism: Pyxicephalus adspersus (assembly GCF_032062135.1). Lineage (NCBI taxonomy): Eukaryota > Metazoa > Chordata > Amphibia > Anura > Pyxicephalidae > Pyxicephalus > Pyxicephalus adspersus. The sequence goes on from NC_092859.1 coordinate 110,337,873, forward strand.
AATAAATATACCATGCATTAATATGTGACAAACACATTTAGCACACGTTAGATTTGTATTGCTGTTTCCAGTTAGATTGCTGTTAGATCTTTTATGATTGTTTCCAGTGACAGATAGTGAGAGATGAACAAGCAAGTGCCGTACACACAGGGCCCATTATGATATATGGAGAGGGGAGGAGGAATAATGAGCAAGCAGAACCCCGCTGTGCTTTTCTTCTTTGACTTACATGACGGTCAATATTGATTATTGGTCATGGATCCACAACAACTGATTTATGAAAAACATTGGGTGACCACTGTACATGTGCCAGACACTCAACCCAGATGAGCATTACTGTTCATCTCGAGCGATGATTATCTGACATGTGTACGTAGCCTTCAGACAGAGAAGAAAATTAGATAATTCAATTCTAACCTCTAATGCCTGCTTACTGTGATGGGGCTACCTACAAAGAAAAGATTTCCTTCTCAATTTGGACACCCACCTGTAGGCCCTTCTCCCTTCTCCAGGACCCTTCAGCCCTAAAACTTCCCATGGAGTTACTCCATGCCAACAGTCTCTTGCATTTCACAAAATCCCCAAAAAGCCTCCAGCTGACTTCTCCTTATTCATGTCATTGACAGGAATGCTAATCCAGTCTTTCTCCTGCTGACATCACCCACACAGGGACTTTTTTTCTCTAGTAACATCACCAGTACGGGGGCGTTTTGGGGTATGACCAACCCTAGGGTGTTTTTCCCTAAATTTACATCTCTGGGGTTGGGGGATCTCCTATTATCAGTGACAACACTGACTCAGTAGCAATTTTTACTTTGGGAGGAATTGGGAGAAGCATAATTTGGGAGTAATAAACCTACTTTAGGAAGCCATATATCAATAAACCAGTTTAAAACAAAAAAAAAAACAAAACTGCAACATGGCTGGGGACTAGCTGGATGTATAAGGATACAAATCTGTTGTTTCCTGTAACAGTTAAAAATATAATGCAAAAGACTTGTTTAGTTGTAAGTATTTGTTGTATGCTACAATAAGTTGTTTTGTAATTTTATACAACACAAGAAAAACTATTATGCAAAAAGACTTACCGTATTTCATTTTAAGATACTTGTTGTATGCTTTGACCAGAAGAAGGAGGGTTGTATTCTTTTCTTTTATCTATGCCCTGCAGTTTTGTAGCACTCAGAATATAATATACTTTGATTGTTACTGGCTTTTTACAGCATTTCTGCAGATCTGAACAGCTTTTTAATTTTGCAGTTTTAAATTATTATTTTAACTACTATATCCATTATTTTGTAGTACTACTTTCCTTTTGTTTTACTTAGTGGGCAGCTTGTTTTTTAGTAAAGGTGTGTTAGGGTTACACTTCCTTTTCTTATTGTATTTTGTTATAAAATTAAAAAAAATAATCCTATGTCCCCTGAAGTAGATCCAGCATCAACCAGCAATGTATCTTCAACCACAATGACTATCAATGTAACTCGTTGCACCGTTGTACCAATTTGTTTAATTACATCACTTTAGGATTTCCATTCTATAACCAGATTGTAGGAAATCTGGCATTTAACAGAACTGGTAATATCCCAAGGAAAGTCCTTTAAAAAAAAGTTTAAAACCACATACAGTATCCCCCAAGTTTGATCTTTTTTTTCCAGAAATTTAAGCAGAATTCAGCAGTTATCTGCATCCATAGTTGACAGGCTTATCATAGGAGGAGGCCACTTTTATCTTTAATGTAGGGCAGTATTATATAACAATAGACAACAGAAACCATCAAGCTCAACCACCTCAACAATAAAAGAATGTGTCTCATTTCGATGAAAGAAAACATTTTACATATTCTTAGGAAGTGGTAAATAAACTCCTCAATCAAGCATCAGTGAACCAACATGTTTTCTAAAGCTTTGGGTAGAATGGAAAAAAATCCAGGACCTCTGTTAGGTTTTACTACTCTATGAGAGGTTTCCCTCCTGTCCTTTGTCAAACAGTAAAAATCTGCAACAGTAGTGTTAAGTGTAACAAATAAAAGTTAACAAAACATTTTTCTCTGTGTTGCTTTTGGAGATTTTCCTTCATCTACTGTCTTAATTTGACAACAATTTTACCAGAAAAGACCAAAGAACTAAAAACTTTGCAGGCAAAGTGTTATAAAAGCACTCTGAACAATGTCACTCACTCTCACTTCATTGAATGTTAAGGGATTAAACTCACCCACCAAAAGCTCAATTTTATTTAATGTTCTCAAGAAATCTAGGTGCAATGTCGCCTTTTTGCAAGAGACCCACTTATGGCATGTCAAGGTCCCCGCAATAAGCAATTCCACTATAGCTACCACAGTTTGTGGCCCAACTCCAAATCTAGAGGATTGAGCATCCTCATTTATAGCTCTTTACCTAGGTCCCATTCCCTGCTGAAAACTGAAGGCTGCTTCCTCATAGTACAAGGCAAAGTGAACGAACAAATGTTTACTTTTACTTTGTATACCTTCCAAATACTGATCAATTGTCCCTTCTTGAACACAGGCTTACACTGTTGTCCGAGATTGTTTAAGGTACGGTGGTACTTGGTGTGGATTTCAATCTAACCCATCTTTGGATGTATCAAAAGGGCAGTCACATTTGCCGTACTCCTATCACAGGAGATTGAGATCCCTACTGCACAATAACCAGCTGGTTGACATATGGTGCATTCAGCACCCTGGAGCTATGGATTATACGTTTTACTCCCCAGTGCACAACATGTATTCTAGACTGGATTTTTTCTTGGTGTCCCATTTTGCTATTCCTCAAGTACTTGATTCGGATATCGGTTTCATAACCTTTTCCTACCATGCACGGGTTACAGTACCTATTTCAATGAGGTCCAGGACCTTTGCACCAGGGGCCTGGAAACCTAATGATATGTTGCTTGGGACCCCCAGGACTCTATGAGAAAATCGAGCAAGAGCTTAGCTCTTTCTTTGCAAGTAACGAAGGGTCCACAGACAACCCACTTCATGTCTGGGAAGCACATAAATGCTTCATCGGGGGCTTGTTTATTCAACAAGGCAGCAGGCTCAAAAAGTTAAAAGCAGAGAGGCTAAACACCTTGCTCCTAGAATCCATTGGCTCGAGATGCTGCACAAGCAGCTTCCTGCGGCGGATCTGGAGGCCCAATTGCGCTCCACGAGTGACCAAATTATATCCCTCTATAGAGAAACAGCTAAATCACAATTGCTTAACTGCAAACAGTTCTACTATGAGCATGCCAACCATTACGGTAGAGCTTTGGCAAGAGCTCTCAAATCCAAGTGGGCAGCTATGTTTATCCCCAGCATCAAAATGCCCGCAGATGCAATAGCACACTCCACTGCTGACATAGCTCGAACCTTCCACGATTATTATAGCCAACTTTACAATTTCAGAACTAACCTGAATGACCCGGCCCCACAAGACCAGTTAACCAAAATTCAAATATACCTCAGTGCTTCTGATTTCCCTACACTCACCTCAGAAATTTCAGAGGGACTAGACAAACCAATCACATTATTGGAACTCCAGTCCGCACTTCGCCGCGCGGCTACAGGGAAGGCGCCAGGCCCTGACAGCCCTACTTTGGCATATTATAAACAATTCTTCCCCATCATAGATAGATGTCCTCTACTCCCCCAGTGCTAGAGTAAGAGTGAATGGAGAACTCTCAGATCGCTTTGCTATCACCAACAGCACAAGGCAGGGCTGGCCCCTTTCCCCCCTGTTGTTTGTCCTGTCCCTGGAGCCTTTTTTACAGCCTATCCAAGCCAAACCCGTAATAAAAGGAGTACAGGTCGGTCCGACCGAGCATAAAGTCACAGCATACGCAGATGATTTGCTGTTTTTTGTCACCTCCCCAGTCACTTCACTGCCCAATCTATTGCAGGAGCTGCGAAGGTTTTCAGCGCTCTCCAATTACAAAATAAATTTGCAAAAATCAGAAGCACTGAGCATCTCCCTTCCCCAGTCAACTAAGGAGGCAATAACCCTTTCTTTCACTTTCAAAGGGGCTAAGACATCTATCTTGTACTTGGGAACCCAGATCCCCACAAAGCTGTCACGTGTTGTAGATCTCATTTTCCTGCCTTTACTTAATCAGATTTGGAAAGACCTGCAGCAGTGGAAAGAGCTGGCATTTACATGGTTTGAAAGGTGTAATGTGTTAAAAATGATGTTATGCCCAGGTTACTGTATATACTACAGGCCCTTCTGATATGGATATGGTACCCCAAGAATCAAAATGTCCATACTGAGACTCCCTAAAGCTAAAGGTAGGCTGGCGTTCCCAGATCCCACACTTTATCACCAAGCTGTACACTTGTCCAGACTACTGGATTGGTGCACAAACGCTAAATCCAAACTTTGGGTGGAGTTGGAAGACGCATGCTTCGAAACCCCAATTGACTAATTGGTGTGGGCACCGGTGTCTGTTAAGGCCGCTATGTCCAGACATCCTCTGATTGGCGAGATGTTAAGAATAGTTTCCACATTTTTTACCACCCAGAAAGTAGTTACATATCCCTGACCTCTCTCTTGGGCAACCCGTAGTTTCCTCCTGGACTCTCCGACCCAATTTCTCGTTCTTGGCGTGGACTTGGAGTTTACAGAGCTATGCACTTCCTCCACAGTGGGGAATGGGCCCACTTACTGACCTTGCAATCAGATAATGAGCTGCCATCATTGTTCCCCTGGAGGCATATACAACTCTCTTATGTGTTGTAGTCCCTTCTGAGGGCTTGTTTATTCGCCTGTCCTTATTGCCTATTAAGTCTTTGTGTATTTCTAAACGCTCCCAGAGAGGCACACTTTCATATGCATACCAGACGTTGCTAACTTTAGATGCCCCTGAATCCCCCCATTTGTGTCTAAGTGGGAGGCTGAACTAAACATGCGCTTCTCAGATGAACAAAAAGACATGATGCTGCACTTTTGTCATGAGGCATCTATATGTAATAGATATCAGGAGACTAACTACAAGCTGGGTACCCGCTGGTACAGGACACCTGATCGGCTTGCCAAGCTCTTTCCACATACTGGCGGCATTTGCTTGAGATGTGGTATAGCTCAGGGCACGCTGCTGCATATTTTTTGGGAGTGCCCCAAATTGCAGATTTATTGGAACTCAGTGGCTTAAATTATCCTTAAACTTACAGGAAATTGATATCAAAGCCAAACCAGCGCTTCTTCATGTTTCTGACTTCTCGAGCAAGGTGTACAAGAATTCCCTTTTGAGACATCTATTGAACGCTGCTAAAGCATGTATACCTGCTTACTGGAAGAGCACCTCTCCCCCGACTGACTGTAAGCCACTGGTTGAGAAGGGTAACTGATATCTAATATATGGAAGTTATGATATCCACTGATTCCAAAGGAGCGGACAAACTTGCCCAGACTTGGTACCACTGGATTCATTTCTCTACATCAGTGGAATATATTGGGCTCTTGCAGCCCCTCAGCCCACTTCACTACATACCTCTGCTAACTAAATGTATACTTTTGGTGGTTAATGTATTTAATGTGAGTAGATTTCTGTAATTGATCGGATTTGTACCCCCCTCCCCCTCTCTTCTTTCTATATACCCATCCTTTGTTTTACAAAAAAAGAAAAATGAAAATAATCAGGTTCTATTTGGTTATTCACAATCCTGTTTATTGTTTTATTATTGCACTTTACATGTATTTTTGGTTGTATACCTTTGACCCATACTGTACGATTGTTTTATTTTTTGTATGAACCGTGATGTTTTTTCACAATAAAAATTATTTGGAAACAAAAAGTGTTATAAAAGCAATATGCTATGCACACAACACAACAAAAGTTATATAAACAAACTTTAGTTCCACTGTAGACAACTTCTCTAGTGAGCTTCTAGAATTAATTGTTCCACAGTGGCTACAAAGTTTAAGGACCTGAACTGAACATTTGTTTTGCTTTTATTAAACATCTATATCCTGTCTGTAGATCTATTTGAAGGGCCTATTTACATTTGTGTAGTGACTGCATGGTGCATTGCTATTTATTATGAATGTTTGGGGTTATGAATGGCAACTCAATGTACTTTTACAGTAGCATCAACTGATCCACACCGTAGCAGCCATTGTACACATTCTTTACACTTTGCACAGGTCAGATTTATATAGTACATGTCCAAACAAAATGATCTGGCTTTTAGTTCAACTCTAAGCTGGAATCGGAATGGAATAATATTGTTAAGCTAGCCATGGTCCACAAAGGTCTGCAGCACTGGCAGAAGAAGTGAATTAAGTTTAGTTAGGATTTTTCGTTCAGATGTCATTCCTAATGAAGGCCATTACAGAGAGGTACATGTACGTGAGTTTATCAAAAAAGTGCACATGAGAATTGTTAATAAAAGTTGCTGTGTAATTTATCACCACCAAGTGACAAAGGGTTCAGGCAAGTTTAGTTTAACATTGCATCATTGGAATACACACAGCCTATTCACTCTTACATGGGAAAAATGACTATTAATGTTGTGTCCACTGAAGTCTAACTTTAGGTAGAATTTATCTATGATGCCATATTTTACTCTCAATAATACAGTAAAACAAGGTCAAGAAACAAAACATATGCATAGAATGAATGCAAATTAATGTGAATCCAATAAAGAGGGCAAAGCTGGTTAGGAAATGCTGGTATTTTCCTATTCTCATTGGACCAGGAAAACCTGCTTTATGATCATTTTACATTCCCACAAGAATAAGCAGCTATGTCCCTAGAAAGAATCTATAATAGCTTTGAGACAATATTATTATAATTTTAAATGTTACATGTTTTAATATATTGTAATTTTAAGCTTTAGCTTCTGTATACCACAAGGGAAGATAATGAGAAGTAAGATATATGTGAAATTGAGTCCAAAGCTAAACCCATTGGCTGCCTTAAAAATTCAAAATATTCATCAAATTTCACATTTAACTAGCTTAAAGGGCTAAAAATATTGATATTTTAATCTTTACCATAAAAAAAAAAAATAAGTATTTATAAGATATAACAAAATAATAAAATAATGATGAATTTTAATGAAATCGTTTAAATTGATTTATTCCTGGCACTTTTGAATACCATATTCAACAGGCATGGAATGATTTCCCTTGGAGGGGATAGTAAGTGCAAAAGTGCAACAATGACACCAATTTTTTTCTCAGCTTGTCAAATTTTCCCACTGGTCCCTCTGACACCCCCTCTTTCAATAATTTTTTAGACTTTTAGATTTTTATGCTCAGGAGCTTCTCAATTCACTTGCAAAAATAGCAATTTAAATATGTAAAATGATAAAAATTAGAAAAACAAATTATTTTTATTTAATTATTTAATTTTTTATTAATTATTAATAGGATTGTGGCCAGTGGAAGAGGGACACCCTTACATTGACAGTCAGGGGAAAAATGATTTTCTACATTGGACTGGAGAAGTCCTCCCCTTTCATGGTTTGTAACATGCTTGTTTGTGAAATGTTTGTTTCCAAAAAAATTAAATGAATGTGTTCAAATTCTGCCATATTTTTTTTTATTTGTAATAGTTTTTTTCCATACACAGTAAGATGTGCAGAAAATGCAGAAAATGTAAATATAATGTAATTGTAATTGTAAATGTAATGTATTATACTGTATTTAATAAAACTTGCTCCATTCTATATACCTGAACAAAATTATGCCCAAAAAAACACCATTACTACATTTATTATTAACAATTAAAAAAAGTAAAAAAAACAAAAACAAAAGAAAAACACATCATTAAGATGGACTATGGTGCAAGGATTGGAGGCCTCCTAGAAAAATGTTGTACTGATTTTTAAAATTCCATGTTGACCCATATTTTTTAGATTATCTTTAAATATTAAGCACAGCTAAAATGGTAATATGTGCTCAATTATATGTCAACCTATTTCTTGATTCCTATAACTATTTATTGAGACATTTATAACATTACAAATACTTGGATGGTATCATTGCATGGATTATATCCTAATTTGGTAGATAGAGTTCACAAATCTCCTTCTTTGGAATTTATCAAATTCATTCAGTAGAAATGAATTTAAAATCTGTCTTATATTACATTCGACTAATGATGAAATCATTTATTTGATCAAGCTACTTCAAAAACAATAGTGAAGAAGGACTTATGATAAAACACATTTAAATATAGTAACCTGGCCAACAGGTGCTATATTCCCGCTATATTAATCAAGTATTTGTGGGAATGAAGTCAGGTGTTCTTCAACCAGCGCCAGAAAGTTGGGCGGGAAATTGGGGTCAATGAACTGACAACAGTATATATAAAATGACCTGGATAATGAAAGTTCTAACAGTTCCAAGATGAAGTTACTGGTGTTACTTGCCTTGGTGGCTGCTGTCTACAGCGCCGAGAATTTCAGTGGGTATGTGGAATATGGATTTCGGAATATAACCTTTTATGTTTTTCAAGCTCTAGTATATCTTCTTTATTATAAATACTATGTTGATGGGCTTTGGGAATGTGTTGATAGACACAAATGTAATGTAATTTTAACATTAGTTTAGGCTTCTAAGATCTTTTATAAAGTAATAGTTCACGTTTAGTATAATCAAGTACATTTGACCTGCTTTTGACCTATACAAGATTGACATTTAGGCTGCTTTTGCATTTTCATAGTTTTGTATAGGGAAAGAATCTGTATTAAACTGCACAGACCCTTAAATTGTAATGTTGCTCTTTATAAATAAAAATAGCAGCTGACTGCAAGAAGACAGGGTGCTTTTCTGTGATGTTAAAATATAAGGAATATGGCTTTAAAAACATTAAAACAAGCATAACACAATATTTTTTTAATTAAAAAATAGAACAAGTGATATATTTTAAAATGGTAACAATGGTAACAATGAAACTAAAAAAATTATTGTTGAAGTGATTTGATACTATTGCAGTACAAAATTCCACAGACCTACCATGGTTTCGAGGCCCTGTGAGTTGGGGGAGGTGTCAAACTTTTTAACTCCAGGTAACCATGTCCGTTTGGTGGACACTTAAAGCAGCATCTTAAATCACAGCTCAACTAGGGGAATGAATGGAAATGGTTAGGGGAAATTGATTTCTGCCTATTAAAGCCACACAAATGCTTGCTTAGCTCAACAGCTGTCAGTCATCTAGAAACAGCTTCCCAACCATTCATTGAACATAACCTAATTGGTAGCATCACCATCCTGGTAAGATCCAGCATTATAACTCACTTGCATGTGGCTTCTGAAAATTTTGAAGCCAGTGAAAGCAGGTATACAACATTTTAATGAAGAGGTCAGTAGTGTCTGTTCTTTTATTTCTTTCCATATAGTATGTCTTTAATGCATTTAATAAAAAGGGTACCTAAACCCAAGAACAAAAACAAAATGGTACAGCTGATCAGTTCTCACTGATTCATTTTCTGTTTTTCAGGATTTTTGACACAATCAACAGATATATTTTTGTCTTTTTAGCATTTAGGAAAACTTTAAAGTACATGTAATCTGTAAAAATGAACATCTATGATTTACATTTACCAGGCCTATAGGAACCAAATCATAGATATTCATTGTTAGAGATTACATGTCCTTTAAAGCTAAACCATAGGCATTTTAGGATTATTACCATCAGTATACAGTTTAATAAAGTGAATATGCCATTTACATTATTCATGAATGTGTTTGCAGACAACAAGTCCTGAGAATCCTCCCAGTCAGTGAACATGAAGTAAACTTGGTCAGGGAACTGGAGAAGTTTGAGGACCTGCAGGTAAATATAACTCTTTAAAAAAAACTAACCCTGACAGTTTTTTTAATATAAGTCAGCAAACTAACGTGTGTGTGGGTCAGTGTGTAACATAATTGTTTTTCTAATTACATATTTACATGTTGTTTATATATTGTTACATTTGGGCATTCACATAACTGTGGAGTTAGGAACATTGGGCCTGATTTAATAAAGCTCTGCAAGGCTGGAGAGGATTCACTTTCATCAGTGAAGTTGGGTGATCCAGCAAACCTGGAATAGATTTCTTCAAAATCATTTGCTATTTGCTAGCTAATGTTTTGAATCCTAGACCAGATCCATTCCAGGTTTGGAGGATCACACGGCTTTACTGTTGAAATTGTATCCTCTCCAGCTTTGGAGAGCTTTAGTAAATCAGGAACATTTTTCTATAACAATCATGCTAACACTGTTTTATCTTTTATAACTGCTTTACACTGGATACTTTTGTTTTGCAGGTTGACTTCTGGATGGAACCCTCCAAGCCTAACAGATTCACTGACATCCGTGTACCATTCTTCAGCCTTCAGGATGTCAAGGTCTACCTGGAGTCCAACAACATCCAGTACAGTGTTATGATCCACGACTTGCAGGTGACTGGTGCTACAATGATAAAGGAAGGCTCAGACTTTGCAGTTATAACACTTTAAAACAAGCAAACACTTACACTGTAGCTGAAGGCGTTGGGGAGAAAGCCATGTGCAAAGTTCACAACTCCTTTACCTTTTATTTTTTATAGAGAACTTGACAACCTATCATGCCTTTAATGTAAACACAGATTGGAAATAACAAAACACAAGCTTAGGTTGTATCTGGATGCGCTGGATGTCCTTTTTAAATAAAATGTATTTGGATGTTCTTATTTACATACCTTTACTTTCCTATTCTTAAGGTATTCCCACTTTTTTGTAAATGGGCATCAGTTCTTCGTGCATAAAGCGTGAATGTCTCAGGAATGGGCCTTTGCAGAGACAAAGTAAAGGTTTTATAGTTTATTATGCTTCAGAACATAAAAATACTTTTTATTAAATTTTATATAATCAGATTTTAAATACACTTCAATCAGTACATGAACTTTGGACACATTTTTAAATTGCATACATACCTAATACTTAAATAATACTTATTTTTTTGCAGTAGAAGATGCTTTCATCAGTATTTCACACTTACTCCTTGATCTAATTCACAGCTGCACACTCTTTTTTTACTAACCACCTCACCTGGTTACCACCTCACCACCTCACCTGTCCACTCATAAAATGGCTTGTAAGCACACAAGGGTGGTATTGGAGTTGTTTATTCCTATGGGTGTACTTGTGGGTAGATAGCAGACCTAAAACATTAAAAAAATTAAAAAAAGGAATGTTAAGCAAATTTAAAAAAAATATTTTTTATTTGTTGCCATGGTATCTCAACATACATCAAATATAGAATAGAAGAATTAGTTCATTAGATAAAGTCCAGCAGATGTATAGTAGTATATAGTAGTATAATACATTCTGAAGCATGTAAAATGCAAGGTGCAAATAAATTGCCTTTATAAATACCCTACTATTAGTAGCTGTTAAATGTAACTGTAAACAAAGGTAAATTAATTCCTATTTTACCTCCATCTTCTGCATTATTGTGTGACGTCACCATACTTCTAGGAAGATATCTAAAGACTGCAGAGCAGACAAAAGATGTTTTAATATTTTACAAAAATCTTCTGGAGGAAATTGGACAGCTCTCTATTCCTAAGGATCAAGGATAGCAATTGTTTTACCTGTTTGCTTATTGATATGCATTTATTTTGATTAATTAGAAATTTATCTTGCTGTATTGACACTTTTTACATACATTTTGAGGTGAGGAGGACTTCATATAGTGTCTTTCCATGTATCACTTCATCAATGTTACTTAGTGATCACATGATTGACAGTTTGCTGTTATCAGCCAGAAATAAATCCCCTTTGCAGTTATACGTTGCTGCAGGAAAAGGCAGGAAAGAACTGAATCAGTTTTTTGCACTTACTAATTTAAAAAGTCCTGAAGAGAGTCCAGATGTGAATACATGAACATCTTCTTTTATATCATGACAGGCTTTGCTGGATGAAGAAAAGAAAGATATGAAGCTTGGTCGTTCCCTGGAAAATGCCCGTTCCACTGACACCTTTAATTATGCCACTTATCACACCTTCGATGAGGTATGACTATATTAAGTTTGGTAAAATGATAGTTAACTAGTCAAACACTTTAAAGTTTATGCAACCAACAAATAATCATCACAACCATATTTTGTATTACTTTAGATTAACAATTTTATTGACACCCTGGTGGCTGAAAACCCTGGCTTGGTGAGCAAAATTCAGATCGGCAGAAGCTATGAAGGTCGCCCACTCAATGTCCTTAAAGTAAGTGATTTTTTAAAATATAATTTATTTTGAAGAACATTGCAAACTGTGTTGCTCTTCTGATCTATATTTATAATAGTGACCCAAAATTGTCTTTGTGTAATATTGTCCCACCTACCTTTCTGACCTGATAGAAAAATACAACCTAGCTCCTCCAATGACTTACTAATGACTTCCTCACTCATATCCCTGTCACATGTACGGCTCCAAGACTTCTCTAGAGTTGCCCCGGCTCTCTGGAATGGTCTTCCTCAACCTATTCGGCTTGCTCCTACTTTCTGCTCATTTAAAAGAGCGCATAAAACCCATCTTTTCAAACTTGCCTACCCATCTACCTAAACATTCACTACTAACCATCCCAAATCCCCATCTTCATCTTCACGTCTTCTTCCTTCTTCTGGCTAAGTCACCCAATCTTGCACTGTGCAGGCACTATATCGGCTGACGTATCGTGCTGTAAACAGGGGAAAAAACAGTGCTAATCCAACTAAGATCAACAGTTTTTCCCTATTGGAGGAAAAAGCCCTCCAATGGGGTAGTTTACCTTTTTAGCCTCAAACAAGAACTAAAAATTGAGTTTTGGGTAGACTAATTCTACGGAACAGACTTTATATGTGTCATCAGAAAATAACTTCTATAGTGGTTCAATTTGGTACTTGTTACTAACATTTGCCATATTACACTTGTTTTTGTTACAAATGTGCTTACTTTCTTTTTTAGTTCAGTACTGGAGCCAACCGTCCAGCTTTTTGGATTGACACTGGAATTCATTCTCGTGAGTGGGTCACTCAGGCCAGTGGAGTCTGGTTTGCCAAAAAGGTAAATGATCACAAACTATATTTTCCTAGTCTGTGTCAGATTGGTATATGATAGCAGCACACAGTTCTGGGTATTACACAAAGCATCTATAACAAGCAATCTTTTTGGATTAGCTGATGTTAATAGAACCTGTTGGGAAATCACTAATTATTCTAATCATAATAACCTGGTTAGATATGACAATCCTTGATCTTCATTATTTGGTGAGTCACTGACCTGGAAGAGAAATTCAGTTCCAGAACTCTGACATCTTTGGCTGCATACTTGTCCCAGTTTATTAGTAAAGCTAGAGTATTAGCAACACAACCAGATAACTAGTAGTAATTTTACCAATATTTATATACAGTATATATATAATGTTTTAGTCAGTAATAATGTATTTAAAATGTGGTAGTAGTCGTAGTAGTCAGATGACCAATGAATAAAGGGTTTTATTGTAACTGTGATTAGAAGTCCAGTGTAAGTAAAACATGAAAAATTTTATAATGAAAATATTTCTTTGTCTATCTTCCTAAACAGATTGTTAAAGATTATGGCCGTGATGCCTCTCTCACTGCCACTCTGAACAGATTGGATATCTACTTGGAAATCGTCACCAACCCTGATGGCTATGTGTTCACCCACACCTCTGTAATTATGCTTCACATCTTTTTATATTATTCAAAATGTTATCAAATATATAATGGGCTTATATCTTCAGGAAAAATGAATTTCCCTTCTAAATAATCCATCTTTTATTTTTACAGAACCGTATGTGGCGTAAAACCAGATCTCCCAACACTGGTTCAACCTGCATTGGAACTGACCCCAACAGAAACTGGGATGCTGGCTTTGGAGGTACAAATTGCTGGGTTTCAATGTCAGATTTTATGAATAATTTAATCTTCTGAGAAACTATTTAATAACGAGGACAAAGCTGAAAGAAGGTAAAGGACGTGATATGTCAAAATGTCCTTATGAATGTAAATTTAGTATTTTTCAGTGTAGTTCGTTTTTCTTACACAATGGAGTCCACACACAATTTTTGGGACATTACATTGTAATTTACATCCAAAAGAAGGATGTCTTTGCTGCCCGGTTAGAAATGTTTGGTTATAAAAATACCATAGTCCATGTTATCAATCCAAAATCTTTAGCACATGAAAAGACTACATCTGGCTTAAGGTCAAATTTCACCCAAAAGTTTCTTTTTTAGTTAAGGAAAAACATAAGGGGAAAATCACTCATTGGTCACAGCAGTAAAAATCGTCCATTCCCTTTCTACTCTAAAACTACAACAAAATATTGGCTGGATTTGACCTTTAAACATACACATAAGCATACAAGTTTTAAAAAGTAAACTCCTGGAAAATCATTTATATAAAAATTGCTCAATTGGTTAACAGGTGGTGGATCCAGCTCCAACCCTTGCTCTGAGACCTACAGAGGACGTGCTGCCCATTCTGAGTCTGAAGTCAAGGCCATTGTGGACTTTGTGAAGAGCCATGGAAATATCAAGGGATTTGTCTCAATCCACAGCTATTCTCAGATGCTCCTGTACCCCTATGGATATACCAGCACTCCCGCCCGTGACCAAGCTGAATTGGTATGCTCAACAAGCTTTGTCTCAAAATGTCTTTTTTTTTTGTTACTGACAATCAACAGATTTTTATCCTACAAAAGTTGCCTCTAGTAGTAGAATGTCATTAAAAAATGTTTTCCTTTTTTTTTACACAGCACTCTGTGTCTAGAAATGCAATTAATGCTCTGTCCTCCCTCTATGGTACCGCATACACCTATGGAAGCATCATCTCTACCATCTGTAAGTACTTCCTCAATATCCTTAGTAGTGCTTCAATGGGAGCTAACAAAATGCCCAAAAAAAATTCTAGCTTACAAAAAGTGACTGTGCTATTTCTCTGTTTTTGTATTTGCTACATCTGTCCTAAAAGATAATGATAAACTCCTTTAGATTCAGCCTGCAAAACCTTTATTTTTTTTCCAGCACCATCAACAATTGTGTTTTTTTACTTTTCAGACCAAGCCAGTGGTGGAACCGTTGACTGGACCTACAACCAGGGAATCAAGTACTCCTTCACCTTTGAGCTCCGTGACACTGGTCGCTATGGATTTGCTCTTCCAGCTAATCAAATCATCCCCACCGCTGAGGAGACCTGGCTGGCCCTTACCAAGCTTATTGAGCACACCCGTGACAATCTCTATTAAACTATAATTTAGTATATGCAATAAAATTTATTACCCATACTGAACTGACTTGCATGTCTTTTTTTAAACTATATAGGATTTTAGACAGTTTTATTTTTTAGCTTTTTTAGATATGACTTTTACTATTCAAGGTAATGTCAGACACATGGCTGAGCTCTGCTTGTTTTAATAGAAACAAAGGGCTGATTTATCAAAGCTTGAGATCCAGAACTGTAGAATATAGACTCATCATATCATGAGAGAACCTGGGTGATCCAGCAAACCTGAAATTAATCTGGACCAGGACTGAAAACATTTGCCAACTAATAGCAAATGAATGTAAGAACAACTATTCCAGGTTTGCTGGATTACCCAGGTTATCCAATGATCTTCTAAGTTTTAATAAATCAGGCCCAAATTGATCCCAAAATAACTAAAACCATTTCCATTGTTTGCATTTTTTGGTTCTGGTTTCACATCCAGAAGCATGCCATTAACATACCACATGGTAAACATATCCAGGGAGCATCTAGTGCTGAAATAAGTGTCTCTGAGGGTAGCAGTGCTGCAAAATTGATGTCTTTTATCTCTTCTTCTAGAGTTCATGTTATATTGTTCTGCATGTGCTGGCCTTTCATTAGTCCAGACTGATATAGCTTCCTACTGAATCACAGTTTTTTAATAAGATGTTATTTCTGTAGTCTCCAAGAAAATCTAGAATCCAGAGTCATCATAACACTGGCAAACGACTGCCAACTGCTAGGCACCCAGGACCAGTAAAAGGCAGTAACCACCAGGCTTTTTTAGGCATTTGCAAATGCTTGTTCAGGTGTTGGTAAGTGTGCACAGAGCCTAGTGGACCACTTGTTTCTATTTTTTAAATTAAAACTGCCTGAAAAAGCAGCTTGAAAACACTTAAGCATTATACATAAGTAGTAGAAATCTGTTCCAATTCAAGTGTATGGAGGCAGCCAGTGCAGCAAACTGCTCTTGGACATTGCATGTAGTGTCGGAAAGAAACACACAGCAACATTGCCACCACCAACTGCTTGCCAAGCAAAAGGAAAAAATTGAACCATTTGTTTGTTAACCATTTTTTTGCAATTGTTTCTAAGAGATACAACCACGTGTAAAAAAAAGGAATATATACGCTTCTAGTATATGTATGGAGGAAGCCCTGGATGTAAACAGGACAGACTTTAAACATGTCTTCACCTCTTCTTCTCCATTACCTGGGAATGATGGGATTAGTGTTTTACAGAAGGTAAATAACATTATTCATGCTGTCAGTTCAGCTTACAGCATGTGACAGACACTGCATTTATGGCAGGATAAACGGATATTTTCTGTATTTGCTTGACAACAAATTAACAACATAAACAGGAAACAAGTCTATGTGCACCAAAATATTTCCTGGGCACAAGTATGCAATAAGCCTGTCCTAGAAACACGCTCCATTCTTTTATAGATGGGATCATCCACTAGGGAAACAAAAAGTTGAATGATCAAAGATCCAGAGCCGATGCTCTTCAATGTAACAGATTTATAATATAGCTAAGTGCTTCAAACACCAAACAGCGGTAGTAGAGGTAAATGTGGTGCCCAGCTCACAGAGGGCAGGATCATTCTTTTTTGGCGGAGAACCCGTGCAAGATATGGGGAGAAGCTTTAGCAGGAAAGCTTGTAGATGTATCCTGGAATGTTGGCTGTGGCCTCCAGGAACCTAGGCTGGAGCTCTGATCCTTCTGAATGACTACAGGTGACACATTTCAGGGTATCCTTCCTCTTTTCCAAGCTGGATATGGTAATGGTAACAGCAGCTCTTTGTAATACCTACATTATTCAAATTAATAATAAAAAACAGGATCTATATAACGCCATCATATCACATATTACACAGTGCTGTACAGGGCAGACAGATACAGACAGGCGGAGAGGACCCTGCCCCGAAGAGCTTACAATCTAAAAGGTGGGGATATCACTGTATGTACCAAAAAAACTATAAAGAAAAACTGGACAGAGCTGTAAAACTTCCTGCCACTGTACAGCTTTCTGTATATCGGTATAGTGGCACTACGGTCACTACTAATAGGGGAAGTTTAATGATCACTACAGCAGTACAAAGGCTCAATCAAACATTTTATTTTTATTATAGAGACAGATGATATTTGTATTGATATGTCTGCGGAATTACTGGAAAATGCTACCAATTGGAACAAAACAAGATGTCTATAAGACTAAGGAAGGGTGGATCTATAGTAATGATTGTATTGCTCTCTATGGCTTCCTGAGCTGGGGACATTTTTTCCTGGTGTCACAGAGACAGGAACTAAAAACAATCTCCACAATGGGGACACATGCAGAAATAAACACCTCGTTTTTTGGTACCAAATCCAAACATTGTCTAAAACTAACAAATGACTTTGTTTTTGTTGTTTTGTTATTTGACATTAGTTTGGTTGCCAATCAGGTTTGAGATTTCTGTGAAAGCCCCGTTCATGCTGCAGCTTTATGATGTTGCTAATGCAGAGAACGTTGGAACTGATAATAAGGGCGCCATAGTATGCAGCAGATATAAGTGTGACCAGGTAATGCTGGAAAAGGCAGCTCGGTCCGTTCTATTCAGCCCCCGGGCACACGGGCGGGAACAGGACAGACCACAAAGCTGGCCGGCCACGGCGTCTTTATCACCTAGCAACCACGGTGAACTGTCACTAGCCGTGCAGACCACGCCTCCTTCCACAGGAAGTGCGATTCGCATTGGCTGCAAACGAGCCCGTAGCCAATCAAAGAACAGCTTGTTGCAGGGTAGTATAACAGAAGCGGCAGATAGAGTGCTGGTGACCGGGGCTGCTGTGCGGCTTGTGTGTGAATTAGTCATGTCTTCCAGGAGGAATATCGGGGACGCAGAGGTGAGCACGGAGGAAAGAGGGGCAACTCCCGGGTGTTTTATAGAAAGGAATGACTTGGAATTTGTCTACATTACTGTCCCTGGGAATGAACACTATTCGCAGAGACAATAGTGTATTAGGGTTTATGGGTGTCAGGCATCATTGCAGTTCTATGACCCATGGTGAATGACTGAATGAATGGGAGAAATGAGTGCTGTGCATGAATGACTGCAGGGTATTCTTAGAGACACAATTGTGTACATATCAGTCATCAATGAGTTCTGTGCGGGGATCTCTGGGGTCAGGCCTGAGCCCCCAGTGTTATTGTTACTGCCTAGCAGGGCTGATTCTCTTACAAGCTGAATTCAACCTGAATTACCTTCAATTCCGCAGATCATTCTGTCTGTTGGGAAGTTTCTTCCATCGGGTCCTGCGTCGTCCCGGCCCGGTGCAGAGGGAGCGTTGGGCGCTGACATCTTCTTCTGCGTTCTTCTTCCTATGTCACCCAATCTCGCTCTGCACAGGTGCACGCATGAAATCGGCAATTCTTTCCTCTTTTAATGAAAGGGCTTCTTCTGCGCATGCCTGAGATGCTTGAGCATGCGCAGAAGAAGCAGCCAAGAGCCTCCTGGGATGCCTGACATAGGTATCCAGGGAGGCCCTGCACTCCCATTCATTCTTGATCGCCGAGGCCATTGGTCGCCAACCTTTTCGGTCCAGCAGACCATTAAAATTACCTAGTATTTGTATGGGGGACATAGTCCGTGGCTTTGGCCGGTATGCCACACCAGTGGGGTCCTTCTTCTGACCCCACTCGGGGGTGCACCGGCCAGAGCTGGGGACCACCAAAATTTTATCCTAAATAATAAGCTTTAAGACAAATGCCCTGAACCTAGCATAGAATCTCATCTGCTTCTAGTTATGACCTATGGGAGTTTCTATAACTGTAAAATGTAGTAGTGTGTGGTATATTCTTCTTTTTATTGCTCATCATAATCACTGGCTGCATCAAACAAGCCACATTCAGGGTGTGTGTGTGGTAGGTAATACCCAAAATGACTGACATCTCAGATAGTTGAATAGGGTTAAGTTCTGCATTCCAAAATTGCAAGCAGCCAGGATTTTTATTGCAGAAGGGACAGTGCAGGATGCTGGGGTATGCCAGGTAGCCCTGCAGGTCTTGGGGCTGATTAAATTCTTCATGCATGTACAGCAGTTACATTATTTAGGTTTTGCCAGTCAGGATGGCTGGAGATCCAACGACCAAAGGAGAAATAGAGTAGAGGAAGATGGAGGCTCCTGTGCTGGAGCGAGGACAAGTGAGATTAAAAAAAAATGTATATATAATTGTTTATTTTATTGCAGAAGGGACATCACCTGTCCCTTCTTAAAAAAAGGACCTGTTGCTAGAACATGTATTGCTGGTATTTTGTAATGTAGAAATATAAGACTAAAGGAAGTCATCATCACAGCAAAGGACTCTCCACTAAGGAGGAAAAATTTAAGTTGGGATTGGGTAGCTAAAATAAAATCCACTGTAAGAGGTAAGAATAGATGGGCAAATCTGGGACGGGCTGCTTTACAGAGTCATACTTTGATGGCAGCAATTGGAGCTCTTTCGGACCCCTGGTGCCTGGCTGGCAGCTTCTGTGCGCACAGCATATTGCGCTACGAGTAACTTGATTTACACATGGCTGCAGTTACTACTGTGGTGCAAATCTTCAATCAACAGCATGCTTGGCAAAAAGCAACTTGTTTCCCATGGAAACCCTGCCTTGATTATGCTACAATTGGTTCCCCACCTCTCCTTTTCACTTGAATGAAGGATGTTGAGCTTGCAGCAGAACACTGTACACATTGGATAATTTTAGTTTACACATTGTGTTGGAATCATTAGTACCGTGTTTCCCCGATGATAAGGCAGGGCCATCAAATAAGACAGCCCCCCCTTTTTAGG
>NC_092859.1:110359063-110393625 GCF_032062135.1 Pyxicephalus adspersus
ACAGTGTCTTATCATCGGGGAAACAGGGTATGTGGCTGGCAAACAATAATCTGTCACTGCTTTTCACTGGTATTGTTGCTGCCTTTGTGTTTTAGGAATTGGCTTTACTTGACTTATATGCTGTCAATTTTGGCCTTATCCTCTCGTTGTAACCACTGGCCTCATTTCTAACACATACTATTTGAAGGACTATTTCACCTATTAATTCTACCACAGGTCTGGTACTACAAAATACCTCTAGGCTGACCCTCCGCTCACCTGAAACAATTGAGTAATATTGTAGTTTTCAAAGGTGCTCTCTCTTCCTCCCAACTTAAAAGCTTAAAGAATGCCAAAAACTATCTCTGTGAGTAACCCCAATCCCTAACATTTCAAAGAAATGGTCCTGATGGGTCCTTATATTGTCAAGTACAAAATCTCATTACACTTGCTGGAGGAGGGCATGAGGCTTCACACTTTGCATTTGTTATTACCAAATATTGCTACTAAATACTTTGGGGTATAAACAAGTCCATGAATGTAGATATGATAAGGGAGGCTTTTCAAGGACTGAACAAGCTCATCATAATTATTAAAAAAAAAAATCCTATTATTTAACATTCTACAGGTAATGCACCTAACAATTGACCAAAGTTTGCACAAAATTGTTTGGCAAATAATTATTTTTGTACCAATCTTAATTAGCTAAAAATTGCTTAGTAAAAATCAAATGTCCTCAAATTTATTAAAATCAGTCCTGTAGCACGAAAAAAAAAAGTTTGAATGTTGACTTCTTATCAACATATTTTAATTAAAATTAAGCTTGTTGAGTTGTTAAAGTGAAACTAAATTCCCACATTTTCAGGAATGGAGTTTTTGCAGAAAGGGACAGGTGATGTCCCTATGCAATAATTGTTCTTTCCTGCCTGATCATTGCCAAACTGTCAAATTTTGCCTAGCTGTGTTATTTCCCAGGGAAACCCGGCAATCCCAGCCTTCCTTGTGGGTGCTGAGAATAATTTAATTCCTGCACACCTTTGTTGGAGTTAAGTCACCCTGTTCCCAGCCAATCATATAGCTAAAGATCATCTCTAGGAAGAACAGAAAAAATGGCAGCACACTTTGATGGAACAATGATACGTGGGGAGTATTGTGGATTCAGTTTTGCTTTAAATCTAATTTTTGGACTGTATCTTTTTTTGGTACTTGTCTAGTACGTCCATGTTTCCTCTATAATAACTGAAGCAAAGAACTGGTGCTGATGCTGCCGGGCATTGGGCTCTCTGGCGCTCCTTGTGCATATTATTAATAATGCATAATAGGAGAGGGTGGTAGGGTGAGGAGGTGTTCAGTGTACTATTTTACCGGTCCTCCATGAGGGAAGGAGGTCGACTTCTTGATGGGCTTGTTTTTTTTTATTTTTTATTTCATTAGTTCTTTTCTTTCCACTTTTCTAATTCTACAGAGCAATTAACAAATGATTTTCCATGCCTGGCAAAGGGCACAGGACCAAGTTTCCTTTGACATCACTGGCTTTAATTTGTATTGGTCCAGATGTAGGCAACAATGTGACAGGAATCTAATTTGGAATGGGATCCCATCATTTTTGGGAGAATTCTTTTCAAATCACCCCAGTGCTGAAAAAAATGTGGGCTGGTATCTGAATTTTAAGAGTTCTGTGGACTCACTGCTCTCTTGTTATAGAGGAGACTTTTCCTTATGCTTTGTTTGCTCTTAGAGAAAAAAAACAATTGTTTTTTTATTTATTTATTCAGTTAACCTTACAAGTGTTAAGGTGTAATTACAGTATGTATACCAGGAAGAGCTCTTGTGGGCAGATTTGCCTGCAGGCTGAACACCTTTGTTTGCTTCAACTGTTTACCTGAGATCCAACAGCGGTTTACTGGCTGCTGCACTCAGTTTTTGGTTGACTATTTATTATGAGTCAGTGTAATAGGTCTGCATGTACATTCCGATAGTTGCCTGGCTTCACACCCAGCAGACTAGGGGAGCTGGGTTGCATGAAAACATTTGTGTAAAACATTTCAATGTAACATCTTATGTAGTGTTCTTGGTTTGTATGAGGGTGATTCGTGCAACCTAAAAAAAGAAATCCACTGAACTGTGTTGTGTTCCAACTTCTAACTTAATGTTGTCAAAAAAGCATGTTTTTTAATTTATTTTTTTAAAGCAGACACAATATAAATGGTAAATTTTTGGTTACTCATAAATGGGCCCACAACACAGAAAACTGAAATAGTTTGTGCAAAAAAAAATGCATTTTGATGTCATTGGAATTTTTGTTTACAAAGCCCCATTTCCTTGCTCTCCACTAGTACACAGTAATATCACCTAATTTACTTGCAATGCTACCAGCTCCTAACTTTTGGCCTGAATGGGGTCGGCTCTTTCTTGGTAACTTTTGCTAAACTACAAAATCCCCCCTTCTTATCTCCACAATATCAAGATTATATTGATATATTAAAACTTTTTTGTCCATTTCAGCTGTATTTTCATGCACAGCCATTCAAATTCCCTATACATTGCTTTTTTCAGTGCCTGTTAAAACTAGGACTCATTCTGCCACCTAGTGGCCAATTATAAAGAAGAGCACAGCAGTCACAATATTAATTGCTATATCTTCTTAGAAATAAATGTTGGACTCTCAACCCAACTGACATCCAAATGATTTATAAATACTTGACGGTTTGTTCTGTAGTGCATAATAACACTAAGGAAATGTAAATTGACCCCTTGAGTTAACATAGAAAGTGTACACATGACAGTGCTAACATGATCAAGTATTTTTACTATTTTACTCCTATTAACCAGATCTAACATAACACTTCTATTTGTTAATTTAACAGACTGAAAATTAGCAAAAATAAGCTTGTTAGGGATTTAAAGACCGCTTGAGGCTATGATAAAGTTTCTTTATATTTTGGAGACAGAATGTTATCAGCATATGCAGTTAGAGAAGCAGAATGATTATTCTTTAGAACTACTCCTAGGTAAAATTGAAACTTTAAAGTTAAAGAAGCACAGCTAACTCTTCTCTAATTAAGCATGCATTACTTTGTTTACCCTGATATATAATTTAGTGATTGGGTTTCCATATATGCAGTTCATATTAGTCGATGTCTTGATTTATACAGCAGCACACTAATCTCAAAAGGCTTCAGAAAGGAAGCAGATTGTAGATATTTGGACTAATTCCATTAGTACAATTGGTTTATAATAACCTACTGTGAACTGTACTGCATTTTAAGTTCATGGCTTGTCCATTTGGGTTTTACATTACCTTGACAGTTAATCCTATAGCATTTCTTTAAATATATAACAAGTTAGTAACTGTATAGAATTAAAAAAAAACATTGTGAAAATGAAATGCTTCTTGTTTGTTTCAAAGTTTCCATAGATGTGACTTGACATTGTGGTATTTGTGTAGCTTTTGTTTTGTAGCTTCCATTTTCTTTTTTTTTTTGTTTTAACATATGTTGATGAATGAGGTTGTCAGCTGCTGAACTGGTGTGTTAGGTATCAATTGTATCCAGCATGTAGAAAACATTCACAGGCATCTAAAAGGCTTTTGTGTGAATGAAATGCTAGGTATGCACGGTCTAAATTCACTAGGATTCTTTTTCAGTGCAGTAAAGATCTCTGCATTTTTGTACAATTTATTGGGCCTGAAATGATTGCAGATGTGGGACTTTATAGTATAATTATAGGCTGGCATTAAAGAAATAAGAAGATCAGTTAGGTCAGGTTTAGACTAGTGGGTTTTCATAGTTAAGAACTGTTCATCCAAGGCTACACATTTATAGGACAGATATAATCTGATATTTGGGAGTTATTTGCTTATAGCTGCATACAGCAGTTTCTGACCATCATCAGTGCAGAAACCATTACTTTTCTAGGGTAGGGCTTGGCCATATATAGGAAAGTATACATAGAGATGTTATGATAAGTTTGGTTTTAAGGAACCAAAAATCAAACTTAGTGGGAACTTAGCATTTTGAAACAGATGTATCTGAACGTATCCCCTTTAAATTCAGAAACTGGTTTAGAGTACACATACAGCACCTGATTTATTAAAGCCTTCTCACCGGAGAACATAATTATGGGAAAAACTGGGTGGTGCCAGCTAATAGCAAAGTATTTTTAAGAAATCCATTCCAGGTTTGTTGGATCACACAGGTTCTCCTATGATAATCTTTGTTCTCCGATCTTGGAGAGTTTGTTCATGCAGTTTTATATTATGGAACCATATATTCTAAAACTGATTTTCTTTAATTCTTGTCTTTAAATACTTGTTTTGCCATGTGCACTATTTTAACTTTTTCTACTGGTATTATGTTTCAGATCTTAAAGAAAAGAATTCCTCAGAACCCGAAGTACCAACATATCAAGACAAGGCTTAACACAGGTCAGTGAACTGTTTGGAATATACTCATCAGTGTGACTACTTGTACATTCCACTGTGCCCAAGCTGGTCCTGGATCCATTGTCAAAACGGACAATTTTATAGCGACTTATTTCTCTGATCATACTGCGTATGGGACCTCCATCAGATGTTTCTTAATGGATCAGATCTTTCTCAATACCAGTCAGTCTCCCTATTTGCTTTGCAATAAATCTGGAAACAATTCTCTTCTAATGTTAAAGTCTTTTTTTTATTCTCTATCAGCTGAAAATGGTCCTTTGAATTAGTAGACATATAATACAATAGGAAAGAGTACCAAATAGTCTCAATAAAGGACTATAAAAGAGATCAGGTGAATTACTAATACATTCTGCAGTACTTTTGGTTTTAAGGCATTGTGCAGTTTATGGTAGATCAATCGTATGATCAGTGTAACTGCTGATTTTGTTAACACTGACATGTTAAATAAAGTATTCAATCACATTAGAGTTTACCACCATAAATCATTTTTCATTGCAATTAGTACCTGAATTTGCTTGGTATCGGTTCTTTGCAATTCATGACACAGCAGAATTCAGACTGGGGGAGTGAAAAGCAATAGCCAATCGAGTGTTCTCCATTGCAAAGTCCCTACTGATAGGAGGAGGGCACAGGCTGGACCTGTAAGTGTTACCTGCATCAAAAAATTGAGGTCTCATACCCTGACAGACAGGGAGTATGCCCTGTGACAAGGCTGTTCAGAATTAGAATAAAAAGAAGTTTAATTTGGGTAAAACGGCCCCCTTACATGTATTTTATTACTCTGTTTAGCTGTTTGTCTCGTGTCCAGCATTGGAGACTATGCTAAAGTAAGGGGAAACAATCCAACTGACTCTAGCAGAAAGGAACTGGTCCTTGCCTCAATCCCTTTTCTTAAGGATCTCTTTATATTAAACAACCATTTCCTTCCCACAGCAAGTAATAGGACTTTCACTAAGAGAATGCTCTGCACCTTGGGACCATTGCATTGTGATGATAATACTCCCAAATGGATGAAGTGTCATTAGTAATACCAACAAAAGGCTTATTTGTACACAGCATCATGGTGATATCTAAACTATAAATATCTTCAACTCAGGTGACTGAGATAAGCTCTATGTTGTCCTCATATGCTGCATTTTACTTTAAGTAAACTCTGATCACCAAATCAGAAAAATAGTATATTTGTCCTGAGCTGCTGAGTAGATTTACTTTGCACAGTCATCACACAGGTTAAACTATTTGGCATTGTGTCTATTTGCTGGTGATGGTGTATTAAAAGCAACTGGCTACTGTTGCTATTTTGCTTCAACAAACAGTCCATTAGACAGAGCTTGCTTGACTGATAAATAAAGAGACTTCTCTACAATTATCTCGGGTCATCTTACAGTGCTGTGCTTTCTGCTGAGCATCTCGAAAGATGACAAAACCCTTCAGTTTCAGTGCTTTGGCTCAGATTTGTCCTTGTATTCCTAAATGTAACCTTGAGGATTTATTGGAACATGTATCTACAATTGTGTATTATGCAGGAGATTGAAAACCTTTTAGTCTCCCTTTTTTGTGTGTAAGTTGTATATTTTTAAGTACTGTTTGGTGTTATTTAGCTGTAATATTTGCCTTTAAGGCATATACATCCTAGTTCTGTTCTCTCGCATATGGTAAGGCTATATACTAAGCTCTGATGTAAAAACTCAGGGATTCAGACTCCCTACATACAGCTAAATGAATGTTGACTAAGAACATACAGTTTTGTTTCTTTCTCTAGGTAGTAGCATGACCAAGTATTTGGAACGGATTGAAGAAATTAAGAAAAGTAAGTAAAACAACTTTATAAAATATTGCTTTATTCATTGTAATTTTCCACCCAACTACAGTGCATTGTTATGTTTCAATGGCTACATGAATATTGTTAAATCATTTATTAGTGACTGACATTAAAAAGGCCCAATATCAAATTGGTAGTGAAAACTGTACTGAGCATAACTTTTTACACTATTAGGCTGGAAAATGCATTACTTGGGGTAAGCTTTTCATTCCTTTTAAAATAGTAGATACATGTGTCAGCATTCCCTCACTCCCTAATAACTACACCACTGGGGATGGCAGAAGAACCAACACTTCAGGAGAATAAATCCTCTCTTTTACTAGTAGATTACAGCTTCTCAGTCTAAGCAGTGGTGCAGTATAGAATCTACCATTATAAATTGACCACTCGGTTCCTTTGCCTACACAAATTGCAGTGGCTAAAATAAAAACCTGAAGGAAAGTGCTGCCTGAAAAGAAAAAGAATATTTGATTAATTAATTTGTACCTGTCTTGCTGCCTGGACCTACAGATCTTTACTCTTTTTTACAACTACAGCCCCCAAAGAATACTTAGCATCTGATAATGCCAAGTGTGGTAGATACTAGTTTCACCTGCAGCCCTTCTTAGTCATTGTAGCTCTTAAAGTAGACCTAAACTCAATAAAAGAGAAAGTCACCTGGAGGTAGTCCTAACTGGCAGAAAAGACTTGCAGTTGAAAAAAAAAAAAAAAGCCCGGACTCTGGTTTTTTGTTTTAGCTCTACACTGTATGGCACATGCATGGTATACTGCAGTGCCCCATAGACAGTGTAATGTCTGCACAGGCCTTACATCATCAATAGCCATCTATTGTAGTGGCCTCTGACGATGTGATGACAGGTCCCGCACATGTTGTTGCTGCAGGGTGGCTGCAAGTTTGCTGTGCATTTTTACTGATTGTGGCAGTAGCTCACCACCCCCCTGTCAGTATAGTTCCGCTTTAAAAAGTGAATTCTTTCCTGCAGAAGGGACACTTATTTGCAAGTTTTGTATGCTATCAACAAGGTTTCTTTAAAGTCTTAGCACTGCCTGCTGTCACTCTTCTGTTCAACTAGAGCACTTCAGTCTAGCCTGACTATTCAGCCTATTAATGCTAGTGCCTTTGCTGACCACCGACGTTTTGCCATCGGGCAGGTGTATGACAGTAGGTAGTTCTAAGCACCAATAGGAGTTGGGGCTTATTCTTGACTTTGAGTTCTCATATATATATACTTGATCCTAAGATCCAATAATCTTCAGGGACCCACCACTTGGTCCACATATCAGCATAATTGTTGCAATTTTTTTTTTAAACAATTTTGGCTAGGTTAACTTTTTTTCCCACACAGAACAAAGCAACATATTTACCCAATTGCTGGCCCATACGTCATCATATACACTCTTATTTTTACTGTCGAGCAGCAAAGGGAAGTGCCCAATAGTTTGGATATGGGGCAGCACTGGATTCACACTTTCATTTATCTCTCATGGCAAATTTTTTTCTTTGTCCTTTGCTTCTTGCTCCTGGTGGTGAACCACGTGGAAGAGTAAATGATATATGAAACATAATGAAATATAAGCTGTTGCTTTTACCTGCATAAACAGAAGTTCACTTAAAGACCAGCAACTATTTGGCTTAGTGATGGTTTGCTTTTTTTTCTAAGCATACAGACTGTCGGGCACACATATTGTTGCTTTGTCATTGTGGATTTAAAAGGCAGACACAATAATGCCTTTGGGCAAAGTCCTGGATTTTGGATGTCGGCATGTGAAAATGAAGATGATGTACTGGCTATTGGAAAACATTGCCAGCATCCTGCTAAATGTTTTCACAAACTGTTACAAAAATTGTTCATATCTCCTGTGTTTAACTGGAAAATAAATTTACTAGGTTATTAATATATTTCTGTTTACTATATCCAGTAATATTTCTGCAATCTTCTTATTCTAATGGTTGCAACATCACAAACACTGTTTTGTTGAAATAAACTCCCTTGGTGCTCATCATATTTCTTTTTATTTTTATGCTCTTGAGCAAAAGAGGCTTGAGCACACACAAATCTTTGTCTCTTCCCATGTGCTGTATAATCTAAAGTCTCTGGGGCTACAAGAATGCCTACTTTTGTAACACTTGGTAAGGGTACCCCTATCCTTGTGTAATCAAACCCCAGGTACAGTAATTCTGTCTTATGAGAGCAACAGAGGGAATATGATGTCTGAAAGTATACAAATCTGATAAAAGGCAACACAAAGGCTCTGACTGTCCCTGGCTGAGGCATAATGAGTGAATGTAGAACAAGGTTCAGGCCATTCTTTCCACTTTCACAGTCCTGCTGAGTTGGTTCTATCTACAGACCACATTCTGCTTTTGCTGGTTTATGTACCCAATTCATCAATAATGTCTCAAAGCTCTGATGAAGCTTCTTGCCAGACAGAACCAGGTAAACTCTCTACCTGAGAATTTTGTGTGACTGATCATCAAATTTTACATAATTAATTTGTAGGTTGAATTGGCATGTCTAGTGTAAAGATCAAATTGGATGAATGTTTATATACTGAATATAGAGTGTTGTATCGGTTTATTTTCATAGGTGTAAAGATAATCAAGATAATGTACTCTATTTAAATGATAATGATGTGCAGGAAATGTTTGCTGTTTAAAATCTATTTACAATTTTTAAACATTTTTTAAATAGTTTTAAAGCTTTGATCTTCTTTTTTAAAATTGCATATATTTTAGTTTTTAGAAGCCCAGCATTAGGCTGATTCCTAAATTAGTTTGACCAAATCTTTTACATTCTTGAAAATGCAGAGATAGATGATGCAGTTGTGCGGTGATTGCAAATACTGGTGTAGATGGGCATTGTACTGTAAATATCTGCTCAAGTATACTGGTTTGCAGTGCTTTAAATGCCTGAAATAAAATACTACATCTTTTACAACTCATTTGCTTTGCCTTAGAAGTAGCCTTTAACCTGTGTTTATGACTTGACACTTTTGTGTGTGTGTATATTATAAATATATATATATAAATATATAAATATATATACATATAGCTAATTGTGGAATTGAAAAAAAAATATTGAAATATATATTGTAGAAAACTTTACTTGTTATTTTTTTCAGATTACAGATATAAAAAAGATGAACTTTTTAAGAGGATCAAGGTTACTACATTTGCCCAGTTGGTATGTAATCTACCTAATACATTTTTTTTTTTTTTGTTTAATCGGTTTTATTAAGTTTCAACAAAATATTAACAAAATTATATATATATATATATATATATATATATAAAAGAAGTAACCATGTAATTACATACGAACAGTATAACACAAGTGTCAATTTTGGAGCCTATTACTGTTGCAATTTGGGGGAGGGGAAGACTATAGGGAAGAGAATGGAAGGGGTATGGGAAAAACAGAGGGAAGAACAGGGGAATAAAATAATGTCAAAAAATTGGTAGCAGAACTTAGCAAAAACTGAAAACTCAATTTGACATTACAGTCATATGATCAAAAAACAATAACCCGTGAGAATCATATTTCTGCTCTCCTTAATCATGCAGGGGGTGAAGGGGTAGCACGTGTATCCCACAGTTTATTGAAGAGTGGAGAGGAGGGGGGTTGTAGTATTAGGTATGGGGAAATACTTGCCGCCTATCTATTTTTTATAGCCGTAGAATCGGGGTGGGTAGGGCCAGATCCGCTCCCCTCAATGCCAAGCCATTCTGTTAGCCTTAAGGCCATGATGTCTTAAGTTGGGGTCATTCTTTAAACCACTCCCATGTTCAAATTACTCCTATGTGATAGCTATGTAACAACTGGACCCACATATTTGTCTAATATATTGTCTAATGGCTATTTTTACAGAAATGTAAATATATATGTTCAGAGTTCAGACTAGTAGTATTTCCTGCACCTGGGCGCCTACTGTAAAGCACTGGGAGCAATAACAGGCTGTTACTGCCAGGCTTTCCCAGTTGTTTTGCAAAAATTCAGGTCTGTGAAGGGGCAGGAAAATGTTCCAGGATACTACATGCAGCATCAAAAAAAAAAAAATCCATGGGAATGCTGTTGCCTCCTACTGGCTGTCAGGTAAGGGATAATGAATGGTCCCTTTCACCCTTTTAAACTCAATGCAAAAACCATGTTTTTGAACCAAAACAAACTCCTATTTAGTTTGCTATAAAAACATGCAGTTCAACATTATATTATTTTTGGGAAGAAAAAACTATAATGACTTGTAAAGTGTTGTGTAATATGTCAGCACTATATAAATACTAGTCATTAATAATAATAATAATAATAATAATAATAATATTGTCTCTTTGAACTAGTTTTATCCTTATTTCTGCTGTGCACTATGTGATAAAGATCAGAACGCCAGTCTTGGCTAGATTTTCACTACACATAGAAGTACAAAGCTTTGCTGCCATCGATTGGCTTTCCTCTTCTCCAAGCTCGATCAACAAAAGAACAGACTTTCAATGAATAGATTTTTGTTAGATGTTTTTTTTCGAACCTAACACGTAATTTATTAAAAACATTGAATAATTTATGGCCGCCTTTAGAGTATATTTGTTTAAATCCTCTTTTCACTGTTGTTCCTTTACGGGAGATGATCTGTACCGCTGATTAAACTGTAAAACGTTTTAGTAATGTAATATCTAATACAGGTGGTTCAAGTGGCATCTGTGTCAGAAGAGAGTGATGCTGAAATTACCAGCGAGGAGCTGCGGAGGCTGGAAGGTAATAAAAATTTGAACAGTTGAAGTATTGGATGTCAGTCACTTGATTCCCTTGATGAAATACTAGTAATGTTACAAAACATTTCATGAACCAGGTTTTCAACTTTCAACATTTTATTCCCAGCTGATTTTTCTGGAACAAGCCCAGTGTTGTATTACAGGTTTATTAGAGTACAGTTTTTGTTTCCACTGTGTTGTTGTATTAACCCATACTTTTACAAATCTTTAGAACACAACCTTAAGGCTAATCTACATGGGTATCTTTCTTTTTTAAACAAAAAAAATCACTCTGTTGCCAAAAAAATACCCCCTGGAGTTAATTGAAAAATTCTACATTTTAATTTCAACTGTGTATGGAGTGGAAACATTTATTGCAGTGTAAAATTTAGGATGGTAAATTTCTGTGTTTTTAATCCTCCTGTCATAACCAGTGTGCAGTAGTGTGCAGACTATCCAACATACATTTACCAGTGAATGTTTGGAGTTTGGTGTTAAAGTGCTCATACATACTAGATGGGTCTCTAAGTGTGTACATTTTTGAGTGGTTCAGGAGGAAATATGTTCAAGGAACACACTTACTAATGCCCATATGATTAGGGTATACAGCAATCAAACTAAAAAATAGAGATGACAAATGCGGATTAGACACAGAGGAAGACATAGGGAGTCCTGACTTTACACAAAGTCCTGCAGCCAGCTCATCCCTAAGGGAAATTTTACTGGACTTTTTTTTTTCGGGGAGCTGGCCTAGGAAGCAGTAACATTAAGTCGGGGAGTATCAGAATGATCCTATGGCCTAACAGTGGTGTGTTTATCATAAATATGATTGGCCAAAATTACAAGTCCTTGGCAAGAAAAATGAAAACTGATTCTGACTATAAAATGGCTTTGGTCATGGGGCAATGGTTGTATTTGGATGTGTATGTAGAGCCCTTTGGTCTGTGGTCTCCTGGTTGCTGTATCAGAAATCAGCTAGATCTTTAATGTCTGGCTTACCAATGGGTATGCTGAGTGATTGGCTCAGACTTGGTATGGTCATTTATAAATCTGTCACTGTGTACATGCCTTTAAAAAAAAAAAAAAAAAGTATATTATCTCATATGAGTTTTTTATTTTTTTTTATTAGATAACAGTTCAGTCATGTCAGAGGCAGATACAGAACTGGCAACAGACCGGACTAATGGGAAACACAGCCCTGGTAGTGTTGCTTTAAGCCCAGTGGAGCTGATTGATAAAATAGGAGATGAGGATTCCCTGAGCTCTGCACGGTCCACTTTACAGAGGTGAGTAACTATGTCAATTTCAGGTTCTGTACATATGCAAGTAGTTTTTTTTTTTTTAAATCACTGTGCCAGTAAAATAAAAACTGAATGCATATATTTCTCTTTTAGTGTTATTAGTGGAGTTGGGGAATTAGACCTGGGTAATGATCCAAGGAAAACATCGAAAGAGGCACCTTCCCCAAGTCCAGGGAATCTTGACAAACCATACCCAGATTGTCCATATCTTCTTCTGGATGTACGTGACAGAGATTGTTATGATCAGTGCCATGTTATTGGGGGTAAGTGTATGAACAAGATATTGCATACAGTTGTCATTGTCAACTTTTTGTTTATTACAAAATGAGAATGGACTATTTTAGTATAGGCATAGGGACCAGTTTATAAATGTTCTTACTGTTCACATCACAGGGTATTTTTTCCACATCTGTGCTGTGTGATGTGCAACCTGTTTATTATCTTAGGAATTGCTTCGTGGATAATATGATGTCCATGAAATCTTTGAGACTAGAATAAATGGGCACAGTTTTACTTTGTTTGGTTAATTTGCACTGCCTTTTACATGTCTTAGATGGTGAAGTTGTAGCAGCAGGGAAACGGAGCACAGTCTTTACCTTCTTATAAAATGCATGATAGAATTTTATGCGTGGTAAAAAAAATGTGAAGAGTTACAAAATGAGACAATTTAAGTACCACAAAGCGTCAAAACAAAGATATTTAGAAAGTGTGCAAAAACAGTGCTGTGAGTTTGTGAAATTCTGTTCAGCAATGTTTTCTAAACTAAAAATAGGAAAAGCTCTGTAGTTTTTAAAGTATTGCACAGTTGACTGTCCTATACAAACTCTATGGAGTTGCTATAAGAAACAATGCAGAGTAGGTAAATAATTCTAATTTTGTTTTATTACACTAGAACAGTAGTGGAAGAAAGGGAAGAAAGAGTGAAGTCCGAGATCAGTTGTAAATTTATATTGGTGTTAAGCATTTTTAAGATGGCGTATCTTGTAACAATCCCTAGTTGTGGTAGACGTCATGGTAATCCAGGTTAGAAATACTTTTGTACCTAAAGGGCCATTTACAGGTAACTCGAAGCCTCTGTGACTAAAGTCTAATGTTTGTCCCCCTCAAGAAAGTCCTTTTGTCGTGCCTAAGTTTATGTCCATTAAAATAACTAGGAAACGATAAGGATATGGCTTATTTCCTGTCATCAACAGGATACCAACATAAATTTGTAATCATGACAATGGCCAGTGTGTGTTTTCTGTGTGTATTTTTTCTTTTTGTTACTGTATGCCTTTTTGTAGAATCTTCTCATGTACCTTTTTTTTTCTTTTCTTTTCTTGCAGCATATCACTATCCCACTGCAATGCTATCCAGGACTATGAATCCCTTCACACAAGAAATTTTGAATTTTGTATCCATTTTATTGTTACTTCTGTTTTTGTTTCAGAACCCTAATCTTCAGATGACCATAGACAGACATGTATCAGAATAAAAGACATGTATATATCTGGTGTCACCATGACTCCATATGAGGCTCTACCTGGGTTGCCATCAGGTGGGGACAACAGGGACTGCTGTATTGGGCTCTGTCAAAACAGGGGCCCAGCAGCTACCAAACAAAGTCTGTGCTTTAATCCCCCTTCCTGTCCCATTGCTTAGTGCAGAGAGTGTTGAGACTGAGATGTATATATTTGTATCTTTTCCTAATTGTGTATCTTTCTCTTTCTAAACCTCATCAGAATTGATAGGCTGCAGGGTCACTAATAGCTCATTAATTGTCATGTAGTTAAATCTTTGTTGCCCACAAAGAGCCCTGGTGTGCCAGGGCTTAGATTTGTATAAGGGTAGATTCTGACCTCTGACAGGAGCCAGCAATCCTGTGCATCACCTAGTGCAGTGTTTTTCAACCTTTTTTGAGCCACGGCACATTTTTTACATTAAAAAAATCCTGCGGCACACCACAAATCAAAAGTGTTACAAAATTACACTTTGTAGCTAATTCTCACCTCTAAAAATAAACAAAGCGCTTGAGCTACCTACTGCCACCCACTGACATGGAAGAGTATTACATTACTCTGCCAGTCACTACAGCACAGGCACTCGACGATGATAATTGGATAATTTTCCACGGTACACCTGAAGATCTCTCACGGCACACTAGTGTGCCACGGAACAGTGGTTGAAAATCACTGACCTAGTGGATGCCACCTTTCCAGCCATCAGCACTTGCACTGCAGGACTTGTTTTTAAAGAACCAGCGTTTGCTGGTTTGACAACAGGTGGCGCTCACAGCCCCTCCCATCTCTATTGGGCTGCTGTTGAGAGTTGCTACATGTATCATATAGCCTCCAAAGCAGAGGTTCACAGGTCTGAGGAATGGGTAACTGCAGCACAGCTTCACCACTAGTCTACACAAAGCCTAGGGTTTAGTTCAAATTAGCCCTTCACTGCTTAAAATTTGTTCAAAAAATGGTAACATTGCAACAAGTAGTTCAGTTTTTTTCCCAATGTTTTTTTTTTTTTTTTGCAGTCTCTATGCCCCTAAAAATGATTACACTCTTTGCAAAATATGGGACAATACAAATTAGGGCCAAAGAAATATAAAAGCAAACATTATTTTGCCTCAAATAAGGAAAAGCAAAATATTTGGTGGCAATTGATAATTGCTTTTTAGGACAGGGATGATTGTTTTCTCCTGCCATATGCTTAGATATGACAAAAGGGGTAAAGGGGCCCTAGTGACCGCTTTAGTCAGCCCATCTTTATTCAGCTTATGACTATTTTTTTATATTTTTCCTGTAGGGTGATATCTCTTCCTTTCCTGTCCCAGTGGTGTCACCAGGAAAGGAAGACCGATCTTCCCAGTACAGAAAAAGAATAAAGAAAGAAACGTAAAACTTTTTCACATTCTGGAAAAAAAAAAGTTTTAGATAAATTTAAGAATTTTAAGTTTAATGATGAAAAAAAGCAAACAGTAAAACAGCTTATCGGAAATTCTTGTTCATGCCAAATTTTATATTATAATATTTGTATCTCTAACAATAGTCTAGCAGGACACATTGCTTGTAACAATTGCATATCCTTTGGTTAACCTATGGCTCCACACTTGGAAATGTTTCCCTTAACTTGTATGTAGAAAAATGCACAAGGCAAAATCATTATTCTTTATGATGAAGACGAGAGGATAGCCAGTCTGGCAGCCACAACCATCTGTGAAAGAGGATTTGAAAATCTCTTTATGCTTTCTGGAGGTAAGGAATTATTTTACATTTGGAAAATCCCAAACAAGTTTCAAATGTATGTCATTGTGGAGAGGGTTTAAGTAGGGATAATCGGGTAATGCATGTTAACTGGTTTGTGTAACTTCTGCATATTCTGATCTCAAAACATCTCTGCCCCCAACCCTCATGTTTTACATACGTATCACAACAAATCTGCTTAATGATGTCACCTACCATGCATCTTTGCTGGGAAGAGATGGCCCAGAGATGTAACAAAAATCACATACTGATTGGTTGCTGTCTGTTCTATGTAATATAAGGCTCTTAAAGACATGGGTTCAGCCATGGTGTGTGTGGCCTGAATATTAGGTGAACAGTATTCAGGTGTTTAAGAGTGTCAGTAGTGGTTATCATATGATAAAGATATTTATAGAACTGAGTGCCAACCCTTGTTTGATGAATAAGAAAAAAGAATAAAAAGAGAAAGCAGGCTCTTTCTAGGCTCAAAAAAGTATATTGTATTTGTAAATTAGACATCATTTGTATGGCAAGAAGTATGGCTCTAGACATCATTTGTATGGCAAAAAGTTTACTTGATTGGCTAGTATATATTTGCTATTGTTTATTGAATTTTCAAATACAATATACTTTTTTGTTCCTAGGAAGACCCTGCCTTCTCTGTTTATTCGTATTTCTTATTAAGTGAACAGATTTGTTTTTTATTGCAATTTCCCAGCACCTTCATTACCTCAAAAGTCCTACCAGTCAGGATACTTCAGTCCTTGGATTCAAATTACGACTTTAGCAAGCATTCTTTTTTTGGCATGTGTCATTAATTTTCCTTTTCATTGGCTCTTGCTTAAATACCAGCCATTATAACAAAATGTTGGGCCTTTTGCCTGTTAAATCCCAGGCAGTTTAATTGCACTGCTGATGTGGGTAATGGAAAAAAACATTCAATTACATTTCTAGGCTTCAGGGGTGATGGTTGGGCAGTGGATTTGTGAAACCATTGTTTTCTGTCATCATGATAACAACTCTATTATTTTTGTCACAGAATTGCTAGGAAAATGCTTGTCAATACAGACATTAAAGTGTCCTTACTCCTTTTTGATGATGAGTTTCCTGTCATGTCCAGAAACTCCCGTAAAGCTAATGTGTATTTAACCACCATGGCCACTATCAGTTTGTGCATTACTTGGAGATGTAATTATAAATAAAGTGTATTAAGATATTTAAACACAGGGGATGCTATTGTTGTATTCTGTGCTCCGAAGAAAGCATTAGGATTTTGTTGCTTTTACGAGCACGGAACATTGCTAACTGCCATGCCAGACTCCATGGGTCTGATTTATTAAATCTTTACAAGACTGGAGATGATTCACTTTCTCAGCGAAGCTGGGTGATCCAGCAAACCTGGAATGGATTTCTTAAGTCAATTGCTATTTGTTAGCAAACATTTTCAATCCTGGACAAGATCCATTGCAGGTTTGCTGGATCACCCAGGTTCACTGATGAAAGTGTATCTTCCCCAGTCTTGGAGAGCTTTATTAAATCAGGGCCAATGTACAGTATAACTAGTATCTAGTGCTGCTTGCATGCTATCTATATATTCTACTGCAGGACGTAATTCCTTCTGTTTATTTGAAGTATTATTTTTTTAAGTGAGAATAGTTAACAACTAAATTTGCATAAGGATTTTCAGAAATCCCTGAAAGAATTCCATCCAATGCTATGCTTGAGAGCAGAGCAAACTTTCTTTATTACCTGCCTAATATCCACATAGTTAATTATACTTTTTAATTTGGTTCTTTTAAACTGTTATCGGTTTTCTACAGGTTTAAAAGTTATTGCACAAAAGTTCCCAGAAGGCCTTACAACTGGCTCATTCCCAGTCTCCTGTGTAACTCAGCCAGTCCAGCCTAAGTCTGCACGAAAGCATACCACACCAAGGCAACCATTCTTACCAGCTGAAAACAAATGGAGATTTTCAAGGCAAGATTTGGAGA
Source organism: Pyxicephalus adspersus (assembly GCF_032062135.1). Taxonomy (NCBI): domain Eukaryota; kingdom Metazoa; phylum Chordata; class Amphibia; order Anura; family Pyxicephalidae; genus Pyxicephalus; species Pyxicephalus adspersus. The sequence goes on from NC_092859.1 coordinate 110,376,566, forward strand.
AAATAGAGCAATTTCTGGAGAAAACCCTCATTCCCCCAAACACTGCAAGTAAGTATTAATTCTATTAGAAAAAAAATGGATGTACTCATCTAGGTGAGATTGTCATTTTCTAAAATGCAGTAGTGTTTTCTGTCCACTACAGCAGATTGTGGTGCTTTCCTTTTCAGGTTAGGGGGGAGCAGAAATTTCTACTGTTAAGAACAAATGTATGCAAATGCTTGTAGAACCCTCCCCTCCCCGTTGGTTATGACTTTATATTGTTCTGAAGAAAGATCAGCAATAAAAAAAACTGTGAAATACAGGCAAATCACCATTCTAACTTCATCCAGTAATATTTTAATACCTTTTACAGTTAACCTGCAGAGAATTGTTTTTAACAGTTATATTTTTACAAGAAAATGATGTAGGCTCTTCCACTTTCCAAACAACATTTTATTTCAAGCTCAGTCGGTCTGAAAATTGTCTCGGAGTCTTTATGTCATTCTCCCTTTTTACTACAAGGAATCTAAGGGGAGGCTGGATTGTGGCAACTACCTTCTATCTTTAATTTTGGTATACCTCTTTCTCTTCTTCAGGTCGTTTCAGCCGATTATCCACTGGAAGATCAGAGTCAAAAAGCTCCTACTCGAGAAACAGCCACATTCCATCTTCTGCCAGCTCTGTCAGCTCTCGATCGGTCCGGAGCATCAGTCCTCAAAGCAAACCCTGGAAATGATTCATTTTCAATCTCACTAATAAACAGTTATCCCTATTCACTCCCTCATCTACTTCTCTAGTACAGAATTTCTTTTTCATGCTACAGCAGTATTGCTAGCTAGGGGATCTTTGGCGACAAGCTAAAAGGCATAGAATGTTGTTTACAGGTTATTCACCATTAACTGTGTAGAAATTTCAATTTAAAGGTGGTTTATTTGTATTGGTTTCTTCTTTGTGTTACATATAGTTGAGCAGAAGACTCTTTGGTGACTTATTCAATCTTTACTATTGAACCTGATGTTACAAAACAGACAAAATTTGCAAAATTATTTTAGATTGCTTACAATGTTTTCCTAACTGCCCACTGAAAACTATAATGCTTAATCTCTAGTTTGTCCCAAATTTGTGATTGTGTTTGTTTTCTTTTATATTGTGATGTTGAGTAGCATGTCTAAACCTATAATGGGCACATTCCAGGTCTGGTCAGTCTAAGAGTGTTTGTTACTGCAGTGCTTTAAATGTTATCTGAGTCTAGACTTTATGGAACTATTGCAGGAATCATTTTTTCTAACCAGGTAATTGTGCAGTTTGGAGCACTATATTGAAAACAAATTGTGCTGGACAAAGAAAATCTCCCTGCTGCATCATGTCTGAATGTGTTAACTGTACAAAAAAACGTATAGGGTATCAATTAACTCAAAACAAAATTTTCCATTTCTGTAAAATATTACCATGCAGTAGAAGTGGGTGGGTGGTAATTATTAAAGAGATAGCTCCAGTAAAGCCCACAAGACAAAAAGGTTAGCCTAGTGGGAAGCTGACATCCCTAGATCCCTAAATCATGAAAAACTAAGTATTTGTTTTTAATTAATACTATTAATATTTTTTTTTAAATGTTTCAAGATAGATTTCTCTTTAGAGCTATACATTCCATTTACTAGTTTTAGCAATCACATGACACCAGCTTGTGTAACTTAAACCATCCCTTTAGATTTAGAGCAACCAGTATACATAGATCCAATTCCTTGTGGACACCTCAGGAACTCCTATTACAGCCAATACTTAACTAGGGTCTACTACACTTGCCAAATATATTTTATGTATTTAGGAATCCCTGTGTCCAATGCTGACATAAATATTCTTATTTCCTAAATGAATTCGGTTGAGTCACTTTTTGATGATGTATTTTAGCAAAGGAAAGGGAATGCTGTTACCTGTATCAGCCAACCAAGTATTGGGTTTAAACTAGTAAAATAAAGCATGGGACACGTGCAAACAATGGAAGTTTTATAAATTAGACCCACAGTGTATTTTACTAGGATATATTTTAAATAAATAGAGTTTATTTAGGTAGTTTTATTTATTTATTATAAGGAAAAGCATGTATTATGGTTTTACTTGATGATCTTTTACCAGTTGTTACTTGCCTGTTTTTTCTACAGAACTTGTGATATTATTACTGTTTAGCATGACAGTGTACGGACATTTTCTGTAAAAAAGTGCAAAACGTATACACAACTGTCGGTAATCCACAGCAACCAATTAGTGATAAGCAATTAGCAGTGAGGAAAAATCGGATTGGTTGCTATGGGTCACTGCACATGCTTGTTGCTATGCTTTTGTTAAACCTAATACTCATTAGGGCATTCTAATTTGTGAGATATTTGTATGATGGCCTGACTTCAGCAGTCTTGTACGTTTTTTTTGTACAGTCTTGTACGTGCCAATACACTACAACTAGATGCACACAATGTTGACTGGTAGCAAATTTCAATTTTAATAAAGCATTTGCCCATGTAAAAATGTTCTTTTGAATTTAAAATAGCATGAGGAAGGATTTGAACAGTGGAGCTGACTTTTTTTTTTTTGCAAACAGGTTGGCCATCCTAATTCTTGCTTCGATTGATTTGGAACCAGCATACAACTAGTAAAGTCTAAAAAGTTTGGAATCCTACCTCCATGCTTATTCTAGGTCATGACTTGATAAGTAGTTAAAGCAGTGTCAGAATGCCTGCTTCCTTTTCATACACTGCATATTTATTTATATAGGGTGCTTTTTATTACTTCCAAGTCATTCATTGATCAATAATGACTCTTAAAATAATCATCTGCATGTACTTGGTGCTCTGAAAAGAGAAGGCAATAGATGGGATCACCAGGTGATTTTACCAGAATTGTTACCATATTAGAAGAAACATGTACAATCTGTACTTTAGGGGCTCTATTTATTAAGCAATGAATCTCAAACATTCCCTGGTGAAGAGCCTCCCAGGTCCTTGTGTTTCAATGGTAGTAATTAATTCACCGCCAGGGAATGTTTGAGATTTTCCTACTTTATAATTAGAGCCCTAAAAGACAATTGTATTCTTAGGATATCAGTAAGATCCATACATTTTAATGTGTTTTATAGATACAAGGAATGTGCCTTTTCATGGAATATTTAAAGTGTACCTAAACTCAGAAATTTCACTTTACATAAAAGGGTAGACAACCCATTTATATAAAGTAAAAATTCTGTTTTTTTTTTTTTTTAAAGTGCAACGCCCTTTTTTTTAAATAAAAAAGGGTGCAGCACCGCCCCCTAATTCTCGATCGTCTAGGCCAGGGCTCGGCAAACTCCGGCCTTTAGGCATAGCCGGTAGTTTGTTCCGGCCTAACGCCCCCTGGTTGCCGGGGGGCGTTAGGAACTACCGGGGCAGGAGCCCCGGTGCCGCCTCCTTGCTGTGCCTCCCCTATTTACAGGGGCCGGCGTTGAGCATCTCGGGCATGCGTAGAAGAAGCCTTTTCGCTCAAACAAATCAAACAGAAAAATTTGCCGATAACCCACATACGCAGTGAGATCGGTAAATTTTTTTTTTTTTTTTCATCCTTTGTCACCCGATGGTGACGTAGGATGAAGAACCCGGAAAAAGAGGAAAAATGTCAGGACCCGATGCAGGACCCCCCCGGAGCGATCGGACTGCCCTGTGGGATTGTTCAGTTTAGTTCCTCTTTAAACCTGGATGTAGAAGATGTAATAAATGTAAAATACATTCCAGTTTCTAAACACAATTCTGGGAATAAAGGAGTTTCTTCATATTCAATAATTCATGTATATTTATTGGTATTGCAATCATCATTTGCTGTGCCAGAACCTAGAAGTTTATAATGTTCAGGGTAGTGAATAAGCTGCCGTATTTCATTGCATTTCCATGTCCTGTTACTGTACTGTCTCTTCACAGTTGATGAAGCAGGGCTGTAGAATGATTAAATTTATTTTGTGAAAGTTTTTTTTTGTTTTTTAATGTTTATTTTAATAAATTACATTTGCTGCTACTGAAGGCAATGATGCGTTTTGTGTTTGTATTGCTTTAAAAATGAAATACAAAAGATCCAAATCAATTTTAGCAAATTACATGTCCGAGTATATTTTCTGGGCTACCTGTTCGTAAAATTATATGGCCATGTAGACATTAAAAAGAATCCCAATATTCTATTTCCTGCCATTACAGCTCAGGTTTATATATCCTCCATCCCTTTGCCCCTTTTTTCCATTTGCTCACGCAGGCCTTACATGTTACAAACACAAGTGATCATAGATGTTTTTCACAAGCATAAAAAGGGCATTGACAAAAAAAATTGCTTATATTTTATTAAACACTTCATTGTAATAATGCTTTAGAGTTGTGTGGCTATGACTTTTACATGTCCCCTATTCATTTCCGAATATTCATATTGTGTCTGGCTCTTCTTTGCCAGCTCCTCTCTCTCTCTTGCTCGTGCACTTTTAGAATAGAGATTTGCCAGAAAGAAAGATGGCCGCCCGCTCGTCATTCCCGGTTTCCGTACTGTTCCATCCCAGGCGCGCTCACGTACTGCAGCCTGTGTCGGCGGGATCGCGCTGGAGTTGTTCTGGGCAGCATGATGGGAAGTTGAGCTCAGGTAAGCGCGACAATGAGGCGTAAGGGCACCGGGCATGGGTTATTGTATGCAGGGTGAGGAGGCTGCAGGTTGGGGTCACACATAGTGGGCACTTTACCTGTGTAAATGGCTGGCATGAGAAGGTCACTAGGTATGATACCGGTAATAGTCATGTACATGTATGGGTCACGGACTGGTCAGACCATGGACATGTGTATGTGCCATTGTTACATGCAGAATTTGTAGCCAGGCATACTTCATACAAAGCAATGGACATTCTTGCTTTGAATGTATAATATATGCAGTGCTGATATCTTCATAGTACATCTGTTTAGGTAATGGGGAGGAGGAGGCTATGTGTGTGCTTCATGTATCTTATCAGTGCCTGGAGCTGCCATGGAGTGACATTCAATCACACACAGCCTGTATGAACTGTAGCAGTTCGAGCTGTGACATACATGGCGGGATTTGGTAATGGAGAGAGCAATGAAAAAGCAAATTTTCAGACAGGCAGTGCAGTTACTGCATGACATTGCCTTGTAGTATCATCCTGCAACTTCCCAATACAGAATGAATGGGGGCAGCAGTGATGGTTCAGTACCCTTCACTGCACACACTGGTGATGTAAGTAGCAGTATGTGTGACCAAGCAGCTGTGCCAACCTCTGGGAGTCCTGCGGGATCATCTGCTCCCACCACAGGTCTGAACCTACACTTTGTGTTTACTCCAAGTATTATATTATAATACAGAAGTTTGTTTTAAAAGGTATGTCATACCACAAACTTTATATTTTAGGTGGGAAAGGAATACATTTTCTGTTTACAGTCCACAATCAAGTCACTGTATCCTCAGATGAGCAAATGTTCCTATGGTGTCAACACGGGGGGAGTACTTAACCCCCCAAATAAAGGGAAAACATGCAAACTCCATAGTGCCCTGATTGAGATTCAAACTTTGGACCCTAGCGCTTTATGCCCAAAGTTCTAGCTACTAAACCACTGTGTCTTCTTACTTTCTGCTTGGTAAAACTTTGCCAGCATAACCTGGGCAGTAATGTCCTAATGTACAGTAATGTAAAGTAATGTACAGTAATGTCCTTTCTTCACTTTTTGTCTTATACCTGGACCCTGAAAGAAACTGATGAGCTCATCTCTGCCCACTCTGCTCCTTTCTCCTATCAGCGTGTTTCTTGCATGCAATATTGGCTTTCAGTCCTAGTCGTTCCTAATGTGAGTTTTGCTGTATAGAGGGTTGTGATGCAAGTACTAACACTAGTTGCATGAAAAATACATCTAAAGATAAAAACATAGACACCTAAATATGGATCTTTTTATTTGCCTGAAGTTCAGTATTATATTTAATAAGTGAACTTTAAATCACCTGTATGCGCCTTTATAATTGCATATGTCTTTCAGCACTATGTACATGTACTACTGCACTCTGCCCTTGTTTATTGTCGGTGGAAGAAATGCACACTGATAAGATATACAGATGTATGGTGATCAAATAGCTCTGGTTCCAAACCATTTATGAGAAATACAATGTGATTCTGTGTGAAAGATATCCAGTAGATTGTGACATCATTCTAATTGTTCAGATGGTATATTTACAAAATGACTTGGACCCTCCATTGATGGTATTTCACACTTTGCAGTTTGCATCTGCAGTTGTCTTTGATCTGTTTTTTAAGTGCTATGTCTGGACTCTGCTGGGCTGCAGATATGAAAAGTGTCCTTTTGGAGCTTGTTTTTTTGTGTATTGAACTTTTCAGATTCTGTTCTTGGTGAGAAATTCACCATAGGATCCAGGTTTAATGCCTCTGACATATCCTCAGTTTTTGTCCTGTCTCTGAAGACTTGGTAAGTGGGTTGGTCTGACAAGCCAATGGAACTCTCTGGGTTGTTGGGTGCCTATAAAATTCCTGCCACATAATGTGTTAACACTAAGCAACATAGCACTGATCTACTGGGTAGAGAATTGTGTGCACATTTCACACTCCTGGGTTCAGCCCGACCCCAGTGTCTGTGTCCTGAGCCTTTTTAACTGATGCTTTAACCCAGTTATTTGTTTCCTCCAGGTCTGTGCCTAGTCCTCTGAAGTCCCTAGGATCTCAAAGATTTTCCAATGACACTTGTTGTTTCAAGTCTTCCCATACAGTGACAGAATACACTCTGACAAGATGTTTGCTCCCCACAAATATATACTGGCAATATACTGTTTGCAAAGGATTTTGTTAAGAAATGGTCAACCCCCATTGTGGATCCAGCAGCTTCTCACCTCAACAAAGCAACTACCTTATCAATGTAGAAGGCCCCTGACTTTAATAATCTAACCAATGGTTTGAAAGCCTTTTCTAAACCTCTGTTCCCATTGTCGTGCTTTTTACTTCTTCTTGTTTGTAATCTTATGCTTCTAAACTTTTGCAAAGTCTGGGTTGTGCAAAAAAAGATCTTACGACTGCTCAGGGGGAAACATTTTGAACAGATGATTGTAGATTTATGGTTCAGCATGATATTCTTTTGTTTTTTTTGTGATTATTCCATATTTCTGTATTATTCCATAATATGAGGAAGACACTTTGGTTATAAAGTACCAAGTGTAAAAGTAGCAACAGCAATTCCCTCTGCTGAGCAAATTAAAGGAAGGGATTAGTCTTTCCCCTCCTAATCTGTTAGGGGATCTCCCTTTTGTTTGCTCACTTTATCCAATGCCAGCTTTCTGTATAGAATCTTTCTTTTACCTGCAGTCTGTCCCCACTTCAATGTTGTTTTTGATCTCCCTTTTGTTTGCTCACTTTATCCAATGCCAGCTTTCTGTATAGAATCTTTCTTTTACCTGCAGTCTGTCCCCACTTCAATGTTGTTTTTTCTTGGATCTGTTAGTATTTGCTTGCTTTTGGATGACTAAAAGGTGAAAGATTTTTCTTGTTCTCTCAATGGACATGAAAAAAAATAGGATTCTCCAGTTTACTAATAAATCACTGCAAAACCCTTCTCTTCAACACAGGTCCCAACATTCCACTGCATTTCATGTCCTTGGTATTGCTACCTACTGAGGATTGCTGATATAAGAAGGGGTTATTTTGAATTGGCCAACAGTTATTGCTTAGTTCCAAAAAAAAATATTTTTTTTTCGTTTTTGTTAATTGCTATCTGGTTAGCCCTTTATTTTATCTAATCCTTAGGACTGATCCTGATAACATCAAATTCTTACAGATGGCTTGTATGTTTTATATTTTTCAGCTACATATGCTATTTTTCTTCAATTTTAACATTTTTAACATATTTATTGATTTAGGTTCCATGAGAAAGTTTCTTATGAATTTTTTTGGACCATTTGGAATCCCCCAAACATGTTGGTCTTTTATTTCATAAGGAATGCAAACTGAAGTAAATTTCTTCCACGAAAAAAAACGTTTTTCCCATTTTCTATGGTTACTTCTAGGCAAAATATTGTAAATTCCAAAAATGTGGTGGGATTAAAAAACAGATTAACAGCTAGAAACAATGTTTTATTATTTTTTTAATGACAGTGTTTATGATATACTGAACTTTACTTTAATAAATACTGTTCAGTTCGGTTGTACAATGTCTTCATAATAGTAATTTAACAAATGGGTCAGTTTTGAAAATAATACATTTTTTTCTTGTCATAGTTGATTGTGCAGTAGATTTCTGCACAACGACCTGAGCAAGCAGAATCATTAAGAAGATTAAACGTCTACGTTAATAAAGCTGCTTACAGCCATGTGGAAGCACAGTCGTTATGATTTAATTTTAAGAAGTGTCTGTCACTTTTAGTGTTAGAAATAATAAAAGTCCTCGTATCATTTGTATGTGCTATTTCATTCTTAATTACGAAGTATAACGCTAAGTTGTGGTTATCTAATAACACCGGAGAATGCATTTTTTGTTGAGTTAGATCTTACACTTAGTTTTTACAAATTTTTGGGTGGTGAATCCAGAAATGACCCCAGTTGTTTGCTATCACATCCAGTTTTTACGATACAGGGTACCTTCCATTTTTGTCAAAAAACATACAAATTTTACATACAATGAAAAAATAATGAATCAGTAACTTGAATGTTTATGAACTGTTTATTTAAAATTTATTTTGTTAATGCAAAGTATTAATTGTTACTCTTTGACATTTTACAGTAAAACATTTGAAAATATATTGGGTAAGCGGTTAAGGTAAAAATTTACGCTTATAGCTTTTCCTGGAGTGTTCAGTGTTAGGACAATCCCGCCTGATGCTCCAACAATAGTCAGCCATCATATGTACATCCCATCTACCCTGATACCGTCCTTCCATGACCTTCAAATCTTGATGGAATTGTTCACCTTGCTTATCACTGATTGCACCAAGATTTTCCGGGAAGTTAGAAAGATGGCTATGCAGAAAATGAACCTTGATGCTCATATTGCAACCAAGCATTTTGTAGCTCTCCAAGAGTTTCTGGACAATTTCTGTGTAATTATTTGCTCGGGTGTTTCCAAAAAAGTCCTTGACATTGGCTTTGAATGATAACCAAGCATCCTTTTCGACTTCTGACATTGTCCTGATGACCATTGACCATCAAACACACCGGCCTTTATTTTTTCAAATGACAGGCTAGGATATGCCAAAATGAGGTACTTGATACAGTCTCCTTCAGTTGGCAAAGCTTTAATGAACTGCTTCATCAGACCCAGTTTCATGTGCAGAGGCGGGAATAAATTCATCTTTCTATCAACAAGTGGCTCATGTAGAATGTTTGGATCCCCTGGTTTTAGGGCAGATCTTGGAGGCCAATTCCTTTCCACCCAATGCCTCTCACAAGCTCTGCTGTCCCACATTCACAGATAACAGGGATACTTGGTGTATCCGCATTGCTGACCAAGAAGGAAGCATACCATTTTAAGGTCAACACAGATAACCCAGTTGTGTTGGTGATATTGCAACAACTCAATGACTCTCTTTATGTCTGGATATTCTTTAAAAAGAGAAATTGAATGGCCAATTGGGACTGACAAAATATATTGCAATTGTGAAGGAGGACACACTTTAATCTCCGCTTTGAGCTATCGATGGATAGTCACCATTCAGTTGAGGTATAGATCAGAATTCCCAATTCCTCCGTGAAACCAGGTATGTTATGGCAATACACAAAGCCACTGTCAATTCTAAAGTACTGCACAAATGCAATTTCTCTGGTTGGAAAGTATGATACCTTTGTTCCTTTTTCAAGCAAGTTTTTCTCACGCAGTCTTGATGCTAGGAGTTCTGAAGCCTTCTTTGATAGTCCCAAATCACTCAACTCATACTGATCAAATCCCTTACGAACAGTCCTCTTCAATTTCAAACTCTTCATCATTGTTGTCACCCAGTTCATCACCATAATCATGTTCTTCAAGAGAGGGTAGTGTAACGAAAACGGCCACTGGGATTTCATCTGAATGAGCCACTGGGCGTATAGACGATGGTAGAGTAGGATACCATTTATTTTTCTTTTTGGTATATCCTGAAGTTTTCACTATACAAAAGTAACAGTCACTGAAATTATCTCCTGGCTCCCTTTGTCCACATCCGGAAACCTTCCACACACTGTTTGCACACCTTATGAGGGGCCCAAGACTTATCTTGATCACCAAGTTCACCTTTGAAACATGCCAAATAGGCTTGCTCTACAAATGTGCTGATGTTCGCCCCTTGACTGTAAATGGTGAAACTGCCACAGATATAACAAAATGAATCAGGGTTGTTTAGGCACTTACGATGAGAAACAGCAGAGCCAGACATGATCTAAAGGAAAGGAAATACACACAACCTCTGACCACACTGTCTTGCGTGTAAATGAATACCCTCTACAAATGTACGCTACAGTAATCGCATTAGTTTAAGCGGTAAAGAAAAAAACCTGACTGGATAGAGGAAAACTAACTGCACTTTTAGAATCAGCATACCTATTAGTGTAAATAAGCCAACAAAAAATTTGTTCAAACTTGTTCCCCAGTGTAATATGTTACATAGGATTCTAGATATTATCTCTCTCAGATGTCATACTAAGCATTTCATAAAACATTCTAATATTGCTACTTTATTTTTGCAAATATATATTCAATAATATTGAATGTTCATTTAGGCTTTTAAACAAACAGCACTGTTTGTGTTGTTCTAAGAAAAGAGTGTCATGTATCGCTACAGCATTAATTCATCCAAAATTGATAATTTTGTATTGATAAAAGCAAGTCAAAATACTTGCTAACTTTGGGCACTCTTGTACTTAGATGTCTGCACCTGGGTCCTCCTGTCACTAGAAAGTTGGTTTATTTCCTAGTTTGTTTCTTTCCTTTATATTACATTGCTTATTTTAATAGACTTTTTCTAGGGAGACTTATGGGTAGGTTTTGGGTGTGCTTTTTTTCTGCAAAGGTACGAGAAAAGACTGCACGATGCAGGAACGAGTACTATACACACAGCACCATTCTGCTCCATGGAGATGGGAGGGGGGGAATGACAGAGCGACACCCCGCTGCTCTGTCTCCCCTTCACTTGCATTACGTTCATTTGCGGATCTGCCTGGACGGATCCATGAACGAAGAGCACTGTACACATGCCAGATTCTTGTCTGATATCAGCCCCGAAGCGATTATTGGAGGAGAAGCATCTAATGTGTGTACGTAGCCTGATACCCTGCTATTATGCTTAAGCTGGACCGTTCTGAAAAGCAGGGCTTTGGCAATTTTTAGTAGCCTCCACGGTTGTTTACTCTTCTATCCACTTTCTTTGTATTCCCAGTAAACAGTGAGGCAGCCTATCATAGTTGTGGGCTAATTGTACAGTGAGGGAATGGCTTGGACAACACAGCATTTGGATGTAACAGCCTTCTAAACCAAAACCATAAACCAAAGTTAGTTCTCCATGAATTAATTACTGAATAATTTTAATTTACAGCTGTAATTTGAAAGCAATTATTTTAGAATACTTTTATATTTCTCTCTTGCAGGATGAAGGAATGGTGGATTCAGGTGGGCCTTCTTACCGTTCCCCTCATTGCTGTGTATCTGCACATTCCTCCTCCTAACCTCTCCCCAGCACTCTTCACATGGAGATCAGCTGGCGCCTTCTTCACCTTCAATGAGCAACAGATTTTTTATAGAGGTGCCCTACTTACCCACTTTCTTGATTTGAAAATACATTGCTAAATACGTGTGCTTTTTCTCATTGTGGTTGGTGATTAAGAACTATATATCCTCCCCCCAAACCAGTCTGAAATTGTATTGGTCTTTGAACAGAGCAGTTGTGATTGGATTAAAATGGTCACATTATCAACAAATAGGCCTATTTTTATAGTTTCTTTATTTGTGATATTCAGTTGTTATATGGTCTTATAGGTCTATATGCATACAATTTGCAGGGACAAAATCTTACATTATTAGAGAAGTCTTCCAGCTTCATCGCCATCAGTCTATCTTTAAAACTTCAGTGGCAATAAACAATTCTCTGTTGGCACTTTTGGAAGTACCAATAAACAGAATTTTTATAAAGTTTCATAGCATTCCATGTCATGTCAAGGAGACCACTTGTTACAGCTTCTTCAAGGAGTAGCCACAGTAAACACTTTTCAGATGGTTGACTGGCAGAAGCTCGGATATGGGATGATCTCAAGAATTGGGTGAAGCGTTTTCATATGGATCAGCACCTTTTGGGATTATGGTGTGGGGAGAAGTGGAGTAATTAGATATTTTGTTGTACAGAATGGCATATCTTTTATCTATAGGTATTATAATAAAGGGAAAAACGGAGGCTGTCTTTACTGATGTTATTAAATAGCCTAGTTGTCTGTCTGTCTGTCTGTCTTGCTGATTCAGTTACTAGGAGACTTAAATCAGTGACTTAGAAAAAGTGTGCAGATTTGTAGTTGTACCTGTAATTGTACCTGCTATATACAGTACTTTTTCTAGGTTATTCACTCAGAAACTGTTAAATCATCATGACACCCAGACAGATAGCATCTTCAGAAGGAGGCCAAGGGTGTCAGGCTACATAGTTCACTGATAATGTGTATTTTTGAGACTGCAGAAGTCAAAAGATAAAGCTAAGGTGTATGTAAATCCTAGCAATTAACTCCATTTTAATTGCTTCCTCTTTCTGTTACATTTGCAATTGAAACTGTGTTATTTTAACTTTGTGGCTTCAACTTTAACTAATAGATTTGTATTTTTGTTTACACCAAATGTAGAATCCCTGGGAGCAGTGGGAAGCTCAGACGTGGTCATTCTCCTACATGGATTTCCAACCTCAAGCTATGACTGGTACAAGGTAATGTTATCATTCATCAATACTTTATGGTGCTTCCACTGTTAGTTATTAGTGTCCACATGACAACAATAATGAGGGAATATATAGTGTATAGAAAAAGTGTTCTTTGCTGTTCTTTTAGACTGCACAATAGTCATAGGCCAGCCTTGTAGATTGCAGTTTCCTGACCAAGGCAACTCACATTACAATTACAGTGTGAAAATTATGACCACACTTGTTACAATCTGCCTTGTACCAGTGACAATTCACAATGTCTTTTCTAAACAGTGGGGTCTGTAATCACATGACTGTTTCTGTTTTTAATAAAAAAAGAATTTGGGGAAGCCACACACAGTGACAAGAAAAATATCTATTGACTGTCTGACCAATATTATGGGGCACCCATATCACTAGTATAGCAGTGACTTCCTTGTCATCAAGTTGTGGCAAGCAATTCTGCTATATGGAAACTTAGAGTTGGATGGTATATTTACTTTACTAATTCACTTTCTAATTAGTGATTTTACATTTAATAATAGTGCTCACAATCTGCAATAGGTAAGCACTGAATATTTAAGATGATTTTAAAGTGAAACTAAATGAAAAAAAAACTGTTCCAGCTCTGGTGATACCATAGTGTTCTAGTTAGTTCATGGTTGTCCTTACTTTCTATTCTATTGCAGATCTGGGAAGGGTTAACACAGAGGTTTCACAGAGTGATTGCTCTGGATTTCATAGGCTTTGGTTTCAGTGACAAACCGGTGAGTGTAGCAAATATATTTATCATAAATTTTCTTGCATCCTACATATTATAGTCACCTTTTTTTTGTAGAGATTCCACCGTTACTCAATTTTTGAGCAAGCCAGTATTGTAGAAGCACTTGTCAGCCACCTCGGCCTAACGGATCAAAAAATAAATCTATTGTCTCACGATTATGGAGATACTGTAGCCCAAGAGCTATTGTACAGGTAAGTGCTGCAGACAAAATAAAAAAATTGAGCATGATAGAATATTATGCTGTTCAAGTATTTTATGCACTGTTCTACATCCTCCAAGTGTCACATAATTATTACCACCTGCAGTCCCCAAAGTGCTTATACCCACCTCCCAAATGTCTGACTTTGTGTAATTTTAGCCTAATTTTGCATCCAATATTTGCTTTACTAGGCCATCAAAGTATATTTTTGTAGTACATCTTAGTAGGTTCCCTTTCCCTTGCATAAGGTGTTTTTTTTTGGAGTGAGCTGTGACAATGTCTGAGATAACACAGTTGCTTAATACTCCTATACATTAAGCACCCATATGCGTGTGTGAGATTTCATTTTTTTCTTATCAAACATTAATCTATTATTATTATTTAGATTTTACTACACAGTGAACACAGATCACAGACAATAAATACATCACTTACTGCTTGTTCAAAATACATTAATTATTTAAAAGTATTAGGATGCATTTTATTGAAATATATTAAGAATTTGATATCAAACACAAAGGGGTGGGACCAATGCCTCTTATTAGAAACCAAAAAATATTTTTATGGTAAGTAAAAAACCCTATTGATGGACACAAGAAGTCTTTTACCCTTGGCACTTCCAAAAACAGTCAAACGAAGGGGTGAGCAGCACAGAAAACAAATGTCCTTAAGGCCAAAACTTCAGATGAGACTGCAGCATCCACCTGGTAGAACTTAGATAATGCGTGAACAGACCAATTGCCAGCCTTGCAAATCTGGAAAATGGATGCTTGATGCGGGAAAAGCCCAAGAGACACGAAAATACTTAGTGTGCTTAGAGTGTGCTTTAACTGTAAACAGTGGAGCCTGATCCTTAAGACTATAAGCTTGGATGATGGTTTGCCTAAGTCACATTGAAATAGTGGGGGAAAGAAAGGTCTGGCATGAAATGAAACTGGAGAACTTAGAAGGAGGGCTACCTTTAGATCCAGATCTTTCATGGAAAAATAGGTTCTTGGACTGAAGAACTTAAACCAGAGATTGGAAATTTTGGAATTTCTACTGTAGGAAAAAAGTGCATCCTCTGCGGGAATAGTCGTTACTGGCTTAGGAGGTCTAAAAGAGCCAAGACCGAAGACAGGACTGGTAAAAGCAACCGGTGTATCTTCTAGTTTTAAAGTGGTATATGCTGCATTGATTTGGGACAAAACAATCTTTATTTTTTATTTTTTTAATTTTTGGAGTAATAGCAGCAGAAGACTCTTTAAGGTCAAGCTCATCGGGCAAAGTCTGGAGCTTCTCAATAGACAGGGTATCTGCTGGCAATGGTTCAGAAACCTCCAAGGCTGTGAGCTGATGAAGTACAAAATCTGCAGGGGAAGTAGTGGTAGCATCCTCGTGGCACCTACAGTCAGTCAGTAATCAACTGGGTGATGTGGCCCATAAAGTAATGCATAAATTTGCAAAAATGATCTACGCAGACAGGTCAAGGATGCAGATGGATTCAATAAGTATTGCAGGACAGTAAAAAAACACAGCACAACATGAGTACAATCTGCAGTAGTCAGTAACATTAGTAAGTGAATTGGAACTATTAGTGTAAACTGGGGCCAGGACTTCCCTCTGTGACCAGAAGCAGACATATTGTAACTGCATGGCAGTAAGACTACTAATGCTCAGTGATTGGAGGACAGGTATCTGGTACTTATAAAACCTAAATAGCTGAAAGGTACGGGTAGCAGCTACAGAGTTCTACATGGCTCTTTGCAAGCATGGGCAGTAGGAGATGCTGTATATAGGGAAAGAAAGGAATGCGACTCTTCACCCAGCAGTTTATGTGAGTGCTCAGTACCACAGTGTTACCCTCTGCTGCCAGGAATCATCTGTTTAAAGGTGCCCAATGAACGAAAGCAATAGCTTTGAACCTGGAGAGCACACCACAACTTACTGCTAATAGAAGGAAGTCTTTTACTCCTAAATCAGATTTATGACCATGCTAAATAGCTGCAATTAGAAAGTCCAGTACACGCAGTGATGTAAAAAAATCTTGAATAAAAAATGGAGCTAGTAATACCAGGCAAGATGTACACAGCAGAGCTGATGAAAAAACATTCACCCTCCTGTAGGCAGCAGTGTACCTCAAAGGTGAAAGACTTTGTATGCCCCTTAATAGTCAATAAATAAAATATAATAAATTAATGTGTTGGTTCTGTTTTTTTCTACCTGGTATAGTAATACGTAATTACATAATATGTATAGTGTTTGTCTACCATTATATTACTAGTCCTCATACATTTGTCTTGGTATTTCTTGTAGGTATGATAACAGAAAAAAAGGACACATTAACATTGGTAGCCTTTGCCTTTCCAATGGAGGTAAGTTGCTGGATAAGTAATTTAAAAGTCATACTATCTAAACCTTCCAATTAGTAATAGGACCAGTATGCAGTGTCCTTGCATAATGGATTTAGAATCCCTTTTTAATAAAGGTGGATGATAGGCAAGTGTTTTTATAAAGCCTGTTTAAAAAACAGGTTCCCATGGCATAACCCGGATTACTTGTTTTTATATATTTAGTGTTGTTCTTATCAAGAGAGTGACCCACATGCATTATATGCACTCTAGCCAAATGGTTGGAAAAAATATTTGCAGTACTTTGCCAGTTCAAAGGTAGCTTTAGTTGTGTGATAGGAAAGTGATTCTCATATTGTACAAAAGTGTTGTACCAAGAACACTGCTGGATTGGCCAGATTTTTCAAACTAATCTTCCCATTTCCTCCTACTGGGGAATTATATTGCAGTTATAATTATTAAAATATACTTTATAGACAACACAATTGTCATGAACACCTGTTGGAGTACATACAGACTTAGTGATTCATTTTTGTTACAAAAGCTTTTTTGTGGTTAAGATTCAGTGTGTGCTCTTATAATTGCAGGTATTTTTCCAGAGACTCACCACCCCAGACTATTACAAAAGGTCAGTTTTCTGTGCTCCTCCATTGCCCTCTGCAGTGTGATGTGCTGCCCACCACTGTATTAATGCATTAGGGTGCCACGCAAAGAAAAATTTGTGAATGGGCCTTTAGTGATAGCAAATAAAAACAATGCATAGCTAGGTGAACCTGGATGATAAGCTGATGTAAACTCTATTGTGAATTATAATCCGCCCATACCTGTCCCCTGAGACCACCAAAATCCTTGTACATGCTCTTATCATCGTCCT
>NC_092859.1:110393945-110400590 GCF_032062135.1 Pyxicephalus adspersus
CCCCAACTCTCTGGAATGGTCTTCCTCGTCCTATTCGGCTTGCTCCTACTTTCTGCTCATTTAAAAGAGCGCTCAAAACCCATTTTTTTCAAACTTGCCTACCCGTCTCCTTCTGTCATTTGAAACCACCACTACTTCCCACCACCACATATCTCCCATCCTATTGTGTGTGAAATTCCCCCACCTACTAGATTGTAAGCTCTTCAGGGCAGGGTCCTCTCCTCCAGTGTCACTGTCTGTATTAGTCTGTCATTTGCAACACCTATTTAATGTACAATGCTGCGTAATATGTTGGCGCTATATAAACCCTGTTTAATAATAATAATAATAAATGAACTGCGAACTAGGTGAATATCCTGCCTATATCATGGTCCTTTTGCTGATCATGTTTTCCATATGTAAATGCTCTATTCATGTTGTGCTTATCATTTCAAGGTATCCATTCACATTACATAACAAAGTCTATTTTTTCTCCCTCTAGCTGCTAAAAGATGGTGGATTTTTTTCACCCATACTTACTAGGCTGATGAACTTCCATTTTTTCAGCAAAGGGTAAGCAGATGTAAATATTTGCATTAAAGGGATATTGAGTTCAAAGTAGTAGAGTTTCCCAAGATATGATTAAGCAAATCAATGTACTATCTGATATATTTGCTCTTGCAATCTAATAAAGAGGCTAATTTACACTTAAATGGATGTTTACACAAAAAACAGTGGGACCTGTAGAAATGTATAGTTCATTACATTGCCCACTTGTAATTGACATACCTTTTCTTGGTCTGATCTAGGATCGGTGAGGTGTTTGGTCCATACACACAACCCTCAGAAGCTGAATACTGGGACATGTGGACAGCACTCAGGATCAATGAAGGCAACCTGGTTGTAGACAGGTATATTAAAACTGGGGTCATGATTTTTGGGTCAATTGCTGTGTTAATTATTAAGTAATTTCTAGTAAATCATTACAGCTTAAGCCATGGTACCTATGCATAAAAGATCTTTTTTGTTAACAAGTTGTAAAAAGAGAGATGGCATAATAAGAAGCCTATTGCTCTGCTGGATGGCCCAAAAAGAGAATTCTGCACAAATAATTCTAAAAGTCCTCCCTGGGCAACAATTACCCCCCCCCCCCCTTTCTAACCCTCTCTGACCCGAACTGCATATTTTATTTTTAAACAAAATTATGCTCAAAACACTACACTGCCTTCCCTTTAACATAGTATAAACAACACTGAATCTACCAATATTATCACTGCCTAATAATTCTCACTAATTAATTAGGTGATCTACTGCTTAATGTAATAAATGAAGAAAATGAACCCTAGAAAACCTTCATGTTTGCTTTTTATGTTGGTAATATAGTTTGAGCAAAGTTTTTTATGAATATATTCCAGTTCTGCATGGCCTAGTTTCCTAATCTTTTTCTAAAAATTAGTATTTTGCAGTTTATAAACCAGCGGAACAAGCATAGGAATCGCTGGGTGGAAGCCCTGACCAACACATCAGTTCCTTGTAAGTATTGTTTCCTTCCATAGCTGATATATATATATATATATATATATATATATATATTCACTGTTGTTCTTGGTCTGAACTCTAGGCAAACATCTAAATAAACAGATGAGATGCATATAGGGGATTTTTTTTACCCACTAAAATGTTTGTTCCTATATAACTGAGATTTTACAGCCCTGACATCATAGCCAGTCTAGGGATCTGCCTTTTCCTACTACAACCAGGTCTTGTTCCTGCCCCATACCTGTGACTGCTCAATGAAGAAGCAGAAAATAATAACCTCACCTGTCACTGCTTGTTCCCTCTCACCCTATTGATCATGAGGACGAGTACTTGCAGCACAAGGGACTGGCTCCTTGTGCTGCTTCTTTTCCCAGTCCTAACTGTACAGGTGATTAGAAGAGGCAAATATCAAGTCAAAATCGGGTACTTTACACTTTTAAAATACAAATATTGATTTTTAATGAACCTATACCTGTATGAACGTTTTTTTTTATCTGCCTGGAGTGCAGGTTTGAAGTGCGCTTTGCATCAGTAAAGTTGGAAAGATGATTGACAAAAGAATTTATTGATAATTGTGATCACCGGCATCAAAAACTGCTCTGGAAATAAGTAATAGGTTCAACTAGAATGTAATTTGCATTTTGTATTTATAGTGCACATTATATATGGACCATTGGACCCAGTGAATCCCCATCCTGAGTTTATGGAGCAGTACAAGTAAGTTAAACACTTTATTTAAATATATAAATAATTAGAAAGTAGCAAAATTACAGAAACATGCTAATCATTTACCTTAAATTAATTTTGCAGTTATATGTAAATCTGACATGGCAGGAATAGGAAATAATTTCTTCTATTTGCAAGGTATCTTTCCAAATTACAGTTTCTCATGAAATCCATATGTTCTGATATTTTATCCATAGAAAACTGATACCGAAGTCAACCTTCACAATTCTGGATGACCATATCAGTCACTACCCCCAGCTGGAGGATCCTACTGGCTTCTTAAATGCCTACCTAAGTTTTATCAACTCATTCTGAGGGCTCTTTAGTTTCAAGTGACATGCTGTGGTGTGTATAAATGCAATAATGTTTTCCACAATAATTTTTATAAGCAATTGAATTTATTCATCAGCTGGTGCTGCATTCACATACAAGTGATTAAATATCTCAGGGATGTCAATCAAGTCACTTTGTCTGAGCACTTACTGAGCCCTTTTCCATTGTGACAAAAAGCTGATCAGTTTGTAAGGTAATAACTTGTGTATGGGTGTGCTGAAATGTTTACAAGGGCAGGGTTATGCTATCCCCGTGGATAAAGACATTCTGAGATTCAATTAATTATGTGCATTTAAAAAAAAAAAAAAGTAGATAGGGCTTCTTAGCAAACCCTACTACCTGGAATGTTGGGGTGTTTTAGAGGCTCCTCAGATAGGACCACATGTCCATGTGACTGCTGTGGGCTGCAGGTTCTGGCACAAAATTTGAAAGCCGTTGGCCCAATTTTTTTCCAAAAATGCAGAGCACTAGATGGGACCTCCTGGAACATAGGGTTAGGAGTGCCTTTTATTCTGTTTGTGACCACAGTAGAGGGACTTTAGATGTGACTAGTGTGTGTTTGAAAATCATTGTTTTTCATTAGTGAGATAATTAGTCTGGGTTTGAAGCCCAATATAAAGTAGATTTGCAAACTCTTTTATTTCAGGGATCTATGTTTAAGTACATTGAGCCATAACAGCATAATAAAAAGAAGGACTGTAGTATTCTCAAAGGCTTTAGGAATACTAAGCTTTTCTACAAGATAAAAAATATTATTTATGGTCTCAAAACCTACAAGTTTCAGAAAGATTTCTTTTTAATTGGACTAACTTAGCGCTAACTAGACTGATCAGTAATACAGAGCTAATCAGTAACCATCTAGTATCCAACTGCTCTGTATGCTATAAAGTGAAGTCTTACTGGCTGGCATACTTCACATTACTGACTAAACCAGTTGGTGTACCCATCACCTACCAGCATCAAATTTGGGCATATGTATTAGAATTCAGCTTTTAAATTTCCTAAACATTAACGATAAGACTTTTCGAGTGGGGGTATTTATTGATTTATGTATTTTCTAAAGTGCACTCATGCATGAAATAGGGCAGCTGAATACCAGCTATTTTTCACTACTTGTACTTCTGCACCTTATTTGTGAAGCACTAATTAAGCATGTTTGTAGGACTTGTGCTGATGAAAAACTAAAATGGGTGTTTGTATATCCTTATTGTTTTTTTTACAATATTTTTATTAACACATGGGCACCATGGGTTAGCTAAAGAGACAGCCTAAAAGAAAAAAACCTCTGATAAGAGGACTCCCCAGCCGCATTTGTGTTCAGCCCTGCTCCAGCTAGCCCTGTGTTCTGCTAGCTATTATTGTGTTTCACTCAGCCCATTAGTTCTTGTGGTACAGGAATTGGGAATACTGATGGAGATTCCCAGCACAGAAATGAATGGAACAAATGACAACTTCACAGAAAATCCTACATGTGATAGAAATTGTTTTTTGTTGTTGTTGCATAACACGTGCGGCACTGGGCAGAACTGCACATCAAAAAGTTGAGAGCAGGGCTAAAAGCAAATATTTTTTTTTACAAGAGACCGTGCACAGTGTACAAGCATTGCTGTTCTTAAGAGTTGTTATGTAAGAGGTATAAACTTGAATACATAAACAGTACTTTTATGAGATTATTAATTATTGAACTGTTTGTGCCATTCACTATATCACTGCCATTTCTCAGGAGCTTAAAACTGTTTGGTGTGATATATACACAGTGTGCGGAACAGCAAAAAGAATACCTTGTACAACCAACATGGGAAGCAAGGGGAAATCTTTCCAATAGGGAAAAACACAGCAATACAAATCTGGCAGAGCTTCTAAACATTGCTCTTTAAAAACAAAACAAAGGTCTAGATTTGGCTTTAATTCTTTTTTGTACAATTGTATGCATTCTTAAGAAGCTTCAAACTTTAGTGCCAACTAATAAACATTTACAATTATACTTGACGATATTTCCAGGGATCTCCAAATCTGAGATTTGTGAAGAGATATTTTATCACCTCTACTCCATTGTTGCTTCCAGTGTACATGCTATCCATTGTGTCTTCAGAATGTAACTTGTATTTGATTTTTCCTGTCATTCACAAATTTGTTGCAATGCCAATATGATCAACTTTGACTAAAGCTGTACACTTCTGTATCTTCCCATTCAGAAATTGTTCTGTCCCAGAGTATAAAAACATAGGACAAACCCCCTAGTTTGCAGTATGTCAGTCTTACTGCAGATCTGAAAATGTAAACTGGTAAATCAGAAATCTGAATATGTTCTTGCATTTGGATTGCAGCTAAGCTTGTGTAATCACATTGTTTTTAAAACAAATTTGATTAAAAATTGATAATGACAAGGTATACATGCTCATTTTTAGCAATCCAGCACTATATGTTGGTTTGTTATCTACTAACATTCGGTCTGTGCTTTTACTTTAAAATCCACAGATATTATATGTGAAATACCTTTCTTAATTTAAACCGAGTATATAATAAAAAGTGCAGCAACACATTTAGTGAATGTCAAAACTAACATTTAACCAAAGATCGGGAAGGAAGGGTGGGGACAAGTCTTTCAGTGTCTTTTTCCTCATCTAAATACTAGTAGATGGCAAAAGGATACAATTTTTCTCATTTTTCTTTTTCTTTGGTAGGGGGTCTTATTAACTTTTAAATATCAAACAATAGTAGCAGCAAAAGTCCTTCACTTATGGATTGAAAGAAGGAGCAGATGGGGGAGTTTGCTGCTATTGTGTTTTCTAGAAGGAAGCTAATTGTAATTCTATTTGCAACACAATACAATTGTTAGTGACCCAGTGTTACTTATATTAACAAAAAAGGATCAACAGAACAAAACAAGAGTGTTTTTAAGGCAATTTCAATTATCTTAAATGATCAATAACAGCTCAATATACAAACACTAGTTAGTAAGGTTCTGCTGAAAAGGCAGAATTGATACAAGACCTATCAATTTTGGTCCTATCGATTTTTTTTATAGTAGCAAGACTAGATATTTATCACCTACTGTACAAATATTTAGTCATCATCAGAAATAAATTTAGTGAAAACAGCTGCACGCCGACACAAATGAGTGATGGAACAGTCAATAGGTGCCCGCAACTTTGCTACCCCGAGCGTTTCGCCTACATTAGGCTTCTTCAGGAAGCCTTATGTAGGTGAAATGCGTCAGGTAACAAAGCTGCAGGCACCTATTGACTGTTCCATCACTTATGTAGGCAAAACGTGTCAGGTAACAAACTGGGGGCGCCTATTGACTGTTCCATTGCTCATTTGCGTCGGTGTGCAGCTGTTTTCGCTTAAAACATTTCTGATGATGACTAAATGTTTGTACAGTAGGTGATAAATGTCTAGTCTTGCTACTCAAAAAAAATCAATAGGACCAAAATTGATAGGTCTTGTATCATGTCTTCTGCCTATTCAGCAGAACCTTACTGACTATTGCTTGTATATTGAGCTGTTATTGATCATTTAAAATAATTGAAACTGCCTTAAAAACCCTCTTTTTCAGTTGATTATTTTATCAAGGTTGTCAATTATCCCAACTACATATTGTGCATATATGTGACTCCACTGGTCCTCATCTCTAATACAATTAAAAAAAGTATATCCGTCTTCGGTGCTGAACAGAAATCCAGATTTCTGCAGTTTCTGCACTGGTATCACACCAGTTACATTGTCACCTGTGTGCCTATGTGCACATATGTCATTTTTATTTATGTCTTCTGATTGATAATAGATCCCAAACAACACAGCATTTGAATGGTTTAAAGTTTATTTTTTATACATACAAATAAGTTCTCTCAGATGCAGGCCAAATTGTTAAGCGTTTTTCCATGTTGAAGAGAATAACTGAGTCTGATTTCCTAGCTTAG
This sequence comes from Pyxicephalus adspersus, assembly GCF_032062135.1. Classification (NCBI taxonomy): domain Eukaryota; kingdom Metazoa; phylum Chordata; class Amphibia; order Anura; family Pyxicephalidae; genus Pyxicephalus; species Pyxicephalus adspersus. Next base: position 110,400,446 of record NC_092859.1, read on the forward strand.
CAAAATAAACTCTTCCCCCATTCATGCAGTGGGCTTGTGTCTTGAAAGCATCAAGAAGTCAGTCATCACTGTCAAAAAGGGACTGGTGGAAGCATCAACATTTTTGGCTAGGTTAAAAGGAAAGAATCAAGGTAGGTTAAAAAAA
>NC_092859.1:110400643-110474866 GCF_032062135.1 Pyxicephalus adspersus
AAAAAAAAAATCCTTTTCTGGACTCCACCTTTCCAAATATAATTTCTTGTATGTAAGCTCTGTGTAGTTGTATACACAATATTTAGTAAGTTTCCCCCATTATGACAGTCCTCAGGCCTTCCAACTATCTGTTTATGGCAGATTGTTTGTACATCCAGACCTTTTTAGGGCTCCAACCTGTGATCAGGATGAAGGGGAGCACAAAATAATTAAATGGCAGAAGAGGCAGACATTAAAGGGCCCTGTTACTTAGTCCCGAGTAGGCACTAAACTAAGGAAACCTGCACTTGATTTATAATAGGCTACCACTTACAATGACTGGTGCACAATTCTTTTTTTTTTTTAAAGCCATTGCATTTTGCTTTTTATGGGACATACCACACACAGATGTATGTCAACATCCACACTTGCACTTCTTTGCATCATACTACAGCCTGGCATGTACCCATGACATTCATGACCTCATTGATACACTCACTCCAGCATTCTCAGCTTATTTTTTATCCTTTGCTATCTCAGCTGTCATATTTAAGGAGGAGATTTTTTTGTTACTTATAAATTGGCCCTTAAACTGTAAAAAAAAAAAAAATTTCTCTCAGAGAAGTAAAAGAGACACATTGGAGAATTCCTGAAAACTGCTGTAACAAAAGTTTTATGCTGCCCAATAAATTCTTTGTTTTTTTATTTTGTTAAAAATAACATCTGTTAGCTGTGAACAAAACTATGGTTTTCACTGTATTGGTATAAAAGGCAAGTGATTGTGTAATATAACCCGAGAAGGTCCAGCATAATTCTATAGAAGGGGAGGATAGGGAGAAAGATAAAACCAATCCAGTATGAAGTACATCACTGTTATATGACAAGCGGTAAGACTCATGCATAAAGATTACTGAACTGCAATCTTCTGAAAAGACATGAACAAGTTCAGAAATACATAATCACAGCAATGTCAGGAGTTCACTCATGATAACATGAGCCACGAGTCCAGCTTTATACAAGTTGTTTGTTCTAGGAACAATGGTAAATATCTCCACGCCTCATCTCAAAAAATTCACTGGAACAGACAAGGTGAGAGGAGAATAGTGGAATTATATATACTTTAGTCATGTCCAGATTCCACTTCAAATTGTTTCATACTCGTTCCTCCTCTGTAACCATTTGTAAGACTAGCAAGCATAGAAGCCAGGGTCTTTGGGGATTGAGAAAAGTCCTGAAATGTTTTTTGGTCACGGTAATGTGTTCCCTCCAAGGGCTTTAACCTACAGTTGCTAAAATGACATCAGCTGGGGTCTCATCGGTGCTTCTCACGGTTACTTGCATTGTGACACCATCAGCCAGTGCAAGCTTAGCCCTTACCAACACATCATGGCCTCCTCTATACACCCCTAGGGAAACAGATAAAACAAGATTTTCAGTTTTAAGATGATAGTTTACAATACAGAGTATGATTATAAGCTTTATTACTTACAATAGTTCAAGGAATTTCACATTAGATATGGGAATACAGGAAAGGTGATTTTCTCTTACCAGATAGATAAAGCACATGCGAGTTCTTGTTCTCTGGAACTTTATCAGACCTTTCACATGGTTGCATTCCCAAGAACTTAATGATGTTAGCTACAGCCTCTGAAAAAATAATTAAAAAATGTCAGTCATTCAGAGACAGCAAGACAATTATCATGTTCAGTTCCATGTTAGTGAAGGTTTCCCTAAAATATAATGGCTGACGTTTCATAACTTTCTTCATAGTCCTGTACATTGTGGAATTTATGACAGGTTTTTAGTGCAAAAATGTTTTTTAAAAACCCTAACCTCTTTGCCGGAATAGCTGATTAACAGTCATATCCTTCAGCAAAAGGTTCCTTACATTGACTGCAGAGAAAGGATAAAACTAGCCAAGTTACTGACCGCATCATACCTATTCCTGTGACTTTCAGTTGGGTTTACAATCTTTTCACATCACCGATATATCATGATAAAAATGAAAAAAGGACATCCAAGCAACATATTTAGACCTCAAAAAAAATTTATTCAGATGGCATTACCTTCTAAAGTCTTTGTACTGGTAAGAGCAAAGGTTTCCTCTTTCTCATATGCATCGCCCACCTCTTCCCAAGCTGCACCAAAATTTGGCTTCAGCACCTTCTGAATGTGGTCCTCCAGAGTTATCTCAAGATCTTCCAACTATTTGAAAAAACATTACTAATTAGAAGTTCCAATAGACATACAAGAACAGTCAGAGATGAAGATACAATATGACAGCCCTCGGGTAACCACATTGAAAGGCTGCCCTACAGATTTGCCCTACAGATTTACACTACCATTTCAGACATTCACATCAATGGACAGGGCTAAATAGACAACAGATCCGGGACGGTTTGTCTGAAGAGGAAGAAAAGTGGTCAGGCAAAGTTTTTTACTGTTTTCAGTCAAGTTTTTTGCGGAGTCTCATAACACTGCACAACAACGATTTTGCTACTGGAAATAACACGTGATATACATGATATTGAGTGTGCTGATTCTTAATCTGAATTCAGAATTTGTTGACTCTCGTAATCAAACGCTTGAAAACAGATACAGGGTTTAAGCAAGCTATGCATCAATGGTCTCAAGAAAATGTACATAAGAGCTGTTCTCTATCTGGAAAACAGTTTTGCACAAACAATTTAGCAGTATGTTTGTATTTCTGTATGATCAAGGTATTAATTATCAAAAATCACACAAAACAGCTAGGAATACCAAGTTACAATGAAACGCTTTACATACCACATACTCATCATTATATCCTTCATCATCAGGAACGCCAGTGTGAGGATCACAATCCTTGACAACAAATTTCATTGTGCAGTTGAATGTGCAGGACACTATGGAAACACAATTCATCAAATAGCTTGTTAATACATAAAAAAAACTTAGTTATATATTCCTTTTAAAACCATTACAACTATATAGGTGAAAATATTTGGACATGACTGCAAATATTTTACAAGCAAAACAAAACTGGTGCCCCTTCTGCATAAAAAAATGATGTTCTTACTTGAATTAAGTCTAAAATCACTGTACCTATTCTTCATAGCACAAATGAAGAAAATGGCATACCTAGCAAATATGACAAATATGATTACCAGCCCCCTGCATGACAATACCAATCTTGATAAAAATGATTATTCTATAAAAAAAAAAAAAAATGAGTCTCCTTACACTGATGATTATTAGAAAAATGTCTGTATATTTTGCATCAGTGGAAAACCTACTTATGATATAAATGAAACATTTTGGCTTAAATATGGCATTAACAAAAAAGGGTTAGTTACTACATTGAAGGATCATTGGATATTTGGTTTAACCAAGTTAGGATATTAGAGCTTTGTTTTTGTGACTGTAACTGGAAGAACTGTTGACAAATGGACCATACCTGCGGCAGACTCATCCTCAGGAAGCTTGACCAAAGTATAACATATGCCGGGCTGATTATAGGGAAGACTCTGAGCTGGTACATAATGAACCACTTCATATCCCTCTGATGGCTCCAACTGAACAATCACTTTTGCTAGTAACTGATCATTCAGTGTATTTGTGCAGTCAAACTGTAAAATATGGCATAAGTAAATTTACAGGTACATACATACAAAACCTGCACATTAATAAAGTTCTGTTAGCTGCCCGTTACTGATGCAGACTAATGAGAAACGAAAAGGCTTACTTACCTGAAATACAATGTGATCTGTAAATACATGCTTAATACAACGTACAAAATATTCAGTTTCAGCTTCTGTAAGTTGCACAGGCTCAGAAGACTTAAATAGTGGACCAAGATTTTTAAATTCTGGAATGGCAGCCAGTTGTTCTGTAAACAGAAATGTAAAAAAAAATACAAAAAAGGTCAGACAAGTAACAGACAAGACAGTAACAATTATTTGTTGAACACCACTGTTTGCCCTAATGCATGTTGTTTTGAGAATGAAAGCTACAGGATATAAACGGCCAAAATTAAAGGAGTGACTATTTGAAATACAACAGAAATAATGCCTTAGTTTGTCTTTACATCACTTGTCCAATCTCCATGCACAGCAATACTCATCACACTAGAACAAGACAGGCAAGCAATGTCAGCCTGTAAAGCTTTAATGCAATTCACAAAACAGATGTTCTCAGTATAACACAGGGAACATGCTTAGATAAACTGTTCTGCTGCTCCTTCCCTGGCAATTTAACGAGTAGGTTATGGAGGGGACACCAATGTATTCCTTGTATTAGAAAAGGTGGTATCACCCTCCTGACTGCAGTGCCAACAATCTTGCTAGGTAAAATAGTTATCACACATTCACATTTATATATATATATATATATATATATATATATATATATATATATATATATATATATATATTATATTATATATATTTATACTTTCAATGCATATAAATAAAAAACAACACAATGCTAATTTAAGGAGTGAGACTTTCTATTTACCTTGAAATATATCTTGTCTAGCAGGTAGTGCTTTAACATGCTGCTTGCTGGTCACTGAAGCAAGATCTAGAATAGAAGAAAAAAATAACATTAAAACTTATAAAAAAGCCTACTATACTTAATAGAGCTAAAGTTAGATGTATACATTTTCCAACCTTTGCATTTTTTTTTCTTTTTTGACAAAAATATTGACAGATGTAACCTGTCAGTAAGCCAAACAGATTTGAGAACACTAAGTCATTTGACTATGGCAGTGAATACCAAAGGTGCTTAACACCAGTAGCAGCTATTAGTGCCCTTGGATTTTCACATATGCTGCACTGTTCTGATTGTGCAGGGATTAGTAAAAACGTTCTAGAAGCATCAGAGCCCTGTTTGAGCAGAACAGCTTCCCATTTAAGGTGAACAAAAGATACTGAAATATGCTGCCCTTGCCTTTCCATGTACCTGTACTTCCTTCAGCAGCTTTCTGTATTCCAAAACAGACACAGTTACTTGGCCTATTTAGGGCTAAGCAACAGTGTATGCAGACAGCACATCCCACCCCATTTGTACTTACCAAGATGGTCCCCATACCTCCCAAGCATGAGCAGCTAGTCAACCCTGACATATGGAAGTGCCAATTATGTATTTCTACTGAGCACAAAAACTAGAGCTTAGACAGACTGGGATAGAGCAAAGGATTGTGAAAAGGGAACGCAGGCAGGAATGGAGGAGGATGAATTATATTCATACATTGTGTTTGCATGTCACTGACATGTGCATTTGACCCGGAGCAGATTTGTTTATGACCTGCTTTAAGCAGTCTTAGCAATTTCATAGTTTAAAAGGCTTTAAAGCAAATAAAAATCTGCTCACAGAAACTGTGCCCCAATTGTAGAAAATGCCAGAGTCTCTTTAAAATGCTCTTTATAAATGCATTGTTCCTGTGTCTAGACTCGTAGAAGCTTGTTTCATCAAAGGCATTTACCTGCTTTCTGCTCCAAGAAAGGAACGGTGGAGAGTGGGACGGATTTCATATCAAATGGTTTCTCTGATGGCTCCAATGTATACTGGTGTAAGGCTTTCTCTAGTCCCAGCACAGAAACTGTCAGACCTATAGAACATCAATACATTAACATCTACAAAGTGCTAGAGCAAACAAATAATTCAAAGCAAGTAGAAAAAGATGAGGAAAATTTATTTGATCCGTGATCAAATAAAAATGACACATAACCAGCACCCACCGTTCAAAATGTAGGCCGCACTAAGACTGATCTGTTTCTGCTTAAGTACATTGAAGTAAAATGTTGCTCTGTCCCGGACCTCATCATCACTGTCCATCATGCACCTGTAAAGCATAATAAAATAATTATAAAGTATCAATTGCACTAAATCAGCATGTTTAAAGAAACCTATATGTTACTCCCCACAACATGGGCTGTCCCCTGGTTTCCAAATAATAAATCAAGAAGAGAAAATTTAACCTCCAACTCAAAGAGTATATTCAACATTTTTAATATGAACATATCAACATTCTTCATCTGAATACCACCATTAAAAAGAAAGTCTTTAGGATTGCTGTGGAAACCCTTCCTGCTTAAGATATATTAGTCTCAGCTACACAAGCTACACTTTGCTTCACCGATTGACAAGTTCTGAGGTGTAAGGACTAAAGAAGTGTAAACTCCTTTCTATTTATACTGGACACAGTTTTGAGAAGATAATTAATGTAATGCAGTACCTTGTTCAGCTTTTTAAATATTACCCCACCAGTAATCAGTCTACCTAACATCAGCAGGGAATTTACCCAAGATGGTGAAGCCCTACGATGATTTTACCCTACACAGTGCAGAACTAGGCATGGTAAGTCTGTAATGGGAAAAGATGATCTGTAGAGAGCCTACACCAATACTGGAGAATATTTCTGCACCCTCTGCATGACATGATCCTGCCAGACATTCAGTACTACCCTGTGCACTTTGCAGTTTTAGCTTAAATATTATTGGAACACCTACCCCCCTCTATCTAATATGGGGATAAAGAGGGGGTGTTCTGTGGTCCTGATACACACCTTGCTCGAGGATGACAATACTTCTCTATAAATACTGCACCAAGTAAGCAGTGTTACCATAGGACAGAAAGTGTGTTACTGGCAGAATCAGGTAACAAAATGGAAAAAAAGAATCAAAAAACGTATTCAGCCACCACGAGTACCAATTAGCTGCAATAGGTTATATTTTGGTCAGCAAAATTTTTTTTTAATGACATTGGGATTTGAAATTACCTTTGTAGGAGTACCAGAACACTGGGAAGGAGGAATTCATTCTGTGCACCAAACTTAGCTAAAGCATTAACAGCAGCTGTAAAAAACAAAAACAGGTTAGGTTAGGAAAGTGCAAAACAAAGCAAGTGGTCCAAAATTAAATATTGGATAATGAAATCAGTACTAGCACCTAGCCTATACCATAAATTACAAACAAAAGTAACAAGTCGGCCTTTAGCTGAAAGCCATTTCCTTTTTCTTGTATATTGCCAGCATCTGGCGTCCATATGAGGAAATCACCCTTCAAGCTGCACATAGATGCTGCCAGTCATGTTCTTTTTTGCACATACAATATACTACAAAGCTTCTTGATCTTATTTTAGAGAAGGTTGCTTTGGTAAACACAAAGGCAAAATATAGAAATGCAAAGGCTTTGTTCACACAGTCTATAGTTGCAGAACTAAAAGAAATACATAAAGTATTTATGGCGTTTCCATGGTGTTTTTGGGATTCATAAATATGGCTTAGAAGCAGAAAGGATAAATAAAATCTAAACAAAAGTCTTCCTGTAAGCAAAGTAAACAATTTAGGAATGCAGTCCAAACACCTAATAAATGTGTAAAAAATGGCTTACAGGCATCCAACATGCATACCCATTGACTTCCACCATGCATGAACCAGGCAAACATGAAGCCTAAAAAGGCATTTGCCTGACTGCTCAAAAGCTTAAAAACACCCATGTGAACAAGTCCATCGTGTATACTAAACATCATCAGATCTCCTCATTACACTCTCATTGACCCTTACCTGCTCGGACAGCCTCATTCTCCAGCACCACTCTGTTGAAGATGAAACGGATATATTTGGAAGGGTTAGGAGTCCGAGGTCCTTCTTTGCCCAAGAAATGTAGTATCTTGGTTGCCAGAACAGTGTGCTCACAGTCCTCAATAAACTCACATAAATGGGCTAATCCAGATTCTTTACTGTCTGGGTTTTCCTCTATAATGCTGATTATGCAGTCTACAATAGCACGTTTATACTCAAAGCCTCCCTGTAAAAAAAAAAAAAAATTTAAATCAAAATATATTATTTAAAAACCTAAAGCAGATAAAACAGTTGTAACATGTTATAAAAGCTCCTATGCATTATGTGTAGTCAGCACAAAACAACATGGTTTTATAGTCTTTTATTAGGTCTATATATTTATAATATGGGGTATGATAAACTTTTCGTTTAACAATATAGAAATATAGCTCAAAAAGATAGGAACTGCCTGAATGGTAAAGGATGAGGACTCCACTTGGCTTCCTTTCATGAAATATTTGTTTGCTTTGAGATATCTTTTATCTATTGGTCAGGATAAAATATCTAAATTAAAAGGTTTTAAATAAAACTTTTTTGTTATATTCCTTGAGAAATATATTACTAGAGTCACTTGAAAGACAGTGTGACAACTTACATCATCTCTAAGCATGTTGGAGAGAAAAGTCATCATTACAGTATGTTTGCGAGGATACTTCTGACATAAGGCACTGATTGCTTGTACAACCACAACCTGAAAAAAAACATAATATAAATAAAAATAGCAACTGAATGATCAGCATGGCTTTTAGTGTACTAGCTAGCCTACACTAATCAAAACATTAAGACCAACTGGCTAAAATTGTATAGGTCCACCTTGTGCTGCCAAAACAGAACTGATCCATCATGACAAAGACCCCACACAACCTCTATAAATGTTCTGTGGCATTTTCCTTTAGGACAGGCGTGTCCAAAGTCCGCCCCGTTGCCAATCGCGACCTGTGTTCAAATTTCCACTGGCCCGCATCCTCCGTCATAAAATCAATAAAATGCAGCCAGCCAGCACTGTTGACCACCGTATAAAATACACGTGTACAAAAAAGCTATTTTATATTTTATTAGAGTTGAGCAACCACCTTGCAATTATCGGCCCGCTACTCGGTGGGCACAAGTCGGCAGGACGGGAGTCCCCTACGTCATTATAGTGGGCGTGTGCACTGCGGGACCCGCATGGACCACGGCCACTCTGATTCCAAGAACGTGCTCTGCCCGGAGCTCGCACTGACACCGGACTCAGTGCACCGGGAATTCCTGTTGTCACCCTGGTGGGCGTGTGCTGTGTAGGACCCGTGCAGACCACGCCCACACTAACCCTGAGCACGTGCTGAATGGTCAGCCCCCACACACTTTAATCTACCATATCTGGCACTCTTTTGGACACCCCTGCTTTAGGACATGCTGCCTCCCATAGCACATTTTGCTGCCATTTCTTCCCCATGTAAATGATGCATCACCCTCAACCATCAAAGTAATCGAAGTAATTCATCAGAGCAGGCAACCTTTCTGTTAGGACATGGTTCTGATGCTCAAATGCCCAGAGGTGTACAGAGGACATCATGGGCACTCTGACTGGTCTGCTGCTATGCAACAAGGCCAGATGTGCTAACCCCCCCCCCCCTTAAACCACAATGAACATAAACAAGTTATGGGCACCCGGAATCCAGTTCAGAAGCTGTCCCAATTTTTGGTAGCTATTAAATACTACATACAGGGAACAAGCCACAAAACTGATTTAGAGATGTTTTGGCCCAGTCATTTACCAATCACAATTTGGGCCTTGCCAAAGTCAGTCAGATTCTTACACTTGTCACTTAAGAATTGACTGTTCACTTGATATAATAATATTAATATAGTTGCTTGATATAATAATGTTACTTACTTTACATTGAATGGCTTAAATGTTTTAGCTGATTGACATCTAAATATTGCACATATATCACCTTATTTTCAACCAAAGCTACAATATGACTTGATTTCCTCCTAAATTCATTTTATTTGCCCTAGCAGCAAAATGAGGTTACATGTATTGTGTTTTATTATCTTACTTTAAATTCATCAGAGATCTCTGAGACAAACGTAGAAATCTGTTTCATTAGCCTGTCAACGCTGCTCTCGCTACCAGTTTTCAGCAATGTGGTGATGGCCAGGGTAGCGATACTACGGTTGGAATCTGTAATGAGGTTTTCCAGGTCCAGGTTACATGCAGTGACTGCAGAAGGATGCTTCATTGCCACCTAAAGAAAATATGTAAACACAGCAAACAGACATAAAAATAATCATTACTAAAGGGTTAGTCATTACTTCAAACTACTACAGTATTCTGTTGGTTTTATCTGCATCATCTATTAAGCAATACATATAAATCAGTAAAATAATAATTATAGTGCATGGAAAAGATCTGTGAATATGAGTAGCCTATTTATGAAATAAGTACTGACCTTGTTTAGAGTTCGAACTGCAGCATATCTTAGAGCAGGTTTGGGAGAGCTACAGAAGAGTTGCAGAACTAGGGTAAAAAACAAAAATCACATATGAATTAGCTATGAAATCATGATGACAGAGCAAAGCATACCATCAAACAATTTGCCTTTTTATTATAGTATATATAAGGTATAAGTATTAAATTGCAAAGGAGCTAGAAGACAGAAGTAATGTGAAATTCAAAATGTTAAAGTTGTCAACAAAACAAGGGATGGAATGATTCCAATGTAAGCACCTATTCCAATGACAAATGTCTAAAGACAAGCACACATACTAGATTACGGTCAGCAGAAATAGTCATCAGTCCTGGTGGATCAATGAACGACTGCTGTACTTTGCTATCAACAAGAGCACGGTGGAATGTCACCTGGACTGCTGCCCTGATAGACAATGCTGGAGCCTCAGTGATCAACCTCTATTTCTGCAGTTCCCCAACTACTCGCATTGTTCAGGGTTCATCTGGGCTTTAACTGTAGTGTGGTCATAAGAGCTGCAGCAATGGGCTGTGAAGTTTTTCAGGTGTACCTGGAACATAGGACTTAATGAAAAGGTTCCAAACTCCTAGGCAGAGCAAACACTTCTCACGTATATATTTTACTTTTGTACCTTGCTATCAGGAGCTCAACTGTTATTAGCCAATTTCATATCTAAACAACATTACTTAAAACAAAGACAAGCAAATTGTTCTTCTGTGGGGTATTCCTTTTGCTGCCTGAATCATGTGCAGAGCTACCCATAAACTACAAGTAGCTAAAAGGGTAATACCAATACAAAAAAGTAAGGCGTCACCCTTAACCAATACCAACTTTTAGACTGGATTAAATAAAATGCTTTATCTGCTGATCAGCTAAACACTGTCACCCTAGCTACTGTAAGGAGAAAACAACCAGAAACTCATTGTAAAAAATGATGGATATTAATACAGAAGCATTTATAGCATAAAAAATGGAAAGTGATAATATTCTGAAAATGAGAGGAATAAAAGGGGAAATAGGTATCATCAAGTACTATGTGGGCATAGACAAAGACATTTTAACCATTGTTAGTTTGCCTTTAAAATCCCTCCACTGAAGTGAAAGAGCTAAAGTGAATATGCTAAGCTGTGTTTGAGATTTGTTTCTAACACATGTCAAAAACAGAAACACTTGTCTACACAAAAAAAACCATTTAACACGCCTAGCGTTCTAACTCCGTGTCCGTATTTTCATGCAAAAGCGTTACTTATTTTGCATGGAAATTTATTTTACATTGTAGGCTTATAGTTTTAGGCATAACTCACCAAAATATGTCCAATATTGAATAAATGTAATAATGAACTTTAAATAAAAAAAATAGTGAAACCTGTATTGGACTGTATTGGACCTGTATTGTATTTGTATTGGACTCAATAAAGTTATTTTGTATTGAATCCAATACAAAATTATTTGTATTTCCCGCCGCGCCTCACGCACGAACCGAAGCATGCATGAACGTCACCGGGAAATCCCAGAGAACGTCTCTGCAGTCGCCGGCTGAGGATCAAAGGAGGAAGTTGTGTCCCAAAGTCCTACAGGGACAAGAAGGACGCTGGGGAAAGCCAAAGAAAAAAGGCAAGTGGGGTTTTTATTGTTTTTTAGTGACCCTGAGTGTGACTCGGGATTACCGCTTTTTGCATGGAAAATCCACCCCAAGTCACACACGGGAATACCACTGGGGGGGTTAGTAAGATCAAGAAGGTGATGGACTGGATACCTGATACAGCTGGGGCCAGTTCTCTTGCAGTGCAGTTGGGTAGATGAATGATGGCTGAGGCTGCCTCGTAGATCACCATTTCATGTTTGTTTCTAAGGCAACTTTCAATGAAGTCAAACAAAGGACTATTGTGCCTATATACAAAAAAAACAAAAAACAAAACACATGTATGATGAAAAAAAAAAAAATAAATAAAACTTGTAAAACTGTAATTGTAAAGGATGGGTCCAAACATATAAACAAGTCTCTTACTGAGAAAGGTGAACTAGTATGGGAGTTGCATAAAGGATAAAGATTTTTAGGGACCTTGTGAAGCTTGCTGTTAAGCAGAAACTTTAAGCATCAGATGGCAGACAGATTGACTTAAAATAAAATTTAAGGCTGAATGTTAGACCAAAAAGCCGTTTTGTATTCATTAATGTATTTTTTTAAGACTAGTATAAATGGTTGAATAGGATAAATGTCTAAATCTGTCCTGATAGGCTTCTGTAAAGCTCTGCACAGCTGAACCCACACAAGGCGAGAGGCAATGTTTGTTGGAAGATAAATAGTAAAAATTTGCCTTACCCATCATCGGATTCCTCCAGTAACCGGCTAGCAATTCGTATCAACATGCAGTATGCGAATGGGGATTTGAGCCCTGATTTGGTGAACTTGTTTATCATTTTGGCAACAGCCAGCCTGTCATTCTTCCGCAAATAGTAGAGAAGCCCCAATGCATGATACTGTTAAAAAGGTGATTGCATTGTTAGTCACATAAATAAAATAAAAAATAAATAAATAAATAAAACACAAAAAAAACAACAACACACACACAACTAGCAAGACATGTTTTATGAAGAAAATGCAAGAAAGAAGCAAAAAACACTATAACTATGTGGAGCAAATACACTAACTCTAGTTTTGCCTTGGTCCATTCCAGACAGAGTTCCTTTATAAACAGAAGCTTCAAATATACAGTAAGACCTGGGTATTAGTTCATTTCAATATTAACAAGACACATTTCTAGTGTATACAGCTTATGTTAAAAGCAGATATATACCTGAACCATGATGTTGTCACTTGAAGCAGCTTCCTGTGCCTCATTAATCCATCTTTTTACCACATCATGGCTTATTTTCACCATATGCTAAAATGATGAAGAAGAGACAAGTTATTTATGAACAAAACTTTAGCATCATGCAATAATGCAGCATTTATTCAGAATTACCTTCAGTGCTGATCAGCTGTAACAAATGCCATTTTCTATATTGTAGCTTCAATTCCTATTAATAACATTTTAAATATGTTGGTGCTATATAAATCCTGTTTATTAATAATAATAATAAAATATAAGTTCCTGTGATAGGGTGACAACTCTCACACACCATATATATGTATCCATTTAGTAGCAGACTTACTAAAACAGAAGTGAATTATGACTACATAACCTACAACTTCATCTTTTTTCCTGCCCGCGTAAAAGGTTTTTTTTTTTTTTGAACCTATTGAATATAAGAAAACAATTTTAAAAACTCCAAAAAACACTTAACGCAATTTTGTTTACCAATAAACCAATCTTCAGTTATATTCCTAAAAAGAACCCCACCCACCTACTTACTACAGTTTATCATTATATCAATAATAATAATTATACCATTATTATCTGTCTGCCAGTCATTACAGCAACCACCTATGTGTGATTTGTTAAACAGTGGTGACTTAAATTTGTGGTAGCAGCCCCTTAATGTAAATTCTTTGTAAAGTTTATAGCTGGACCCGGAATAAACTCTACTTTCTCATTATCAACATTTACTTCTGTGCTTGTCACAGATCTCTAAGCGTCTAGGTATTCCTGGGTTTACTGATCTGTGACACACACTGATAACCTCTCTGTAAAAAAAGCCCTGCACTGAGGGTCTGGCAAGGATGTGCTGCCGGTAGTGGAATCAGACATGGAAAAGGGTATCTGGCAATCGATACAAAACCCCTTTAGGGGAGAAATCGGCTATGAGCCATTACTATGTGCACGCAGCCCAGGCTAATGCAACTTCAGCAAGCTAAACTATTACAAAACAATAGGTTTACCAACATGATTTAGTATAACATGAATACCGGAACCGTAAACTTCATTATAAACATCTTTCTATTATACAGTAAGTTCTGCACACCATCAAAAATACAACAGTGAATCAATGACATTTTTGTTAAAGTTCTGTAATATTAGATCACCCAAACTTAACTGTGCTTACATTAAAGTGTAAATCTTGTTACGGTTTACAATTTCATAAATGATAACAATGATCCAGGTGAAAAAAAACCAGAACCAGAAATATGTTTTTCATGTGGAATTATTGCATTCAAAGCAATGAGTAAACATTCACTGCTTTAAATACCAGCAATCACAGTACCTCTCCTGTCAAATCCCTAATCTACTGATACCTCAAAAGGTCTGTGCCATCCTCCATACCATTTACTTTCTGGACTAGAAATCTGGCCAATAAAGGACACAATCATATAATTTGCAGTGGAGTATCTCTAAATGGCTCTGAAGGCAAATATAAGTGTCTGCAGACACCTTCAGCAGTATCAGAGAGCCATCAGGGCTGACTACAAGGGTAGCAAACCTCCAACATGTCTAAAAGGTGCAGGAGCTTACCACTAAGTCTGCACACAAAAACACACACACTGCCCGACGCTCCCTGCCCCTTTTTTTTTTACCTTGTTATATTGTACAACCTGGGTGACTGAGGGTGTAAATTGTAAAGAATCCTTTTCTGTTCACTGATTGCATAAATTCCCCAGACTGCACCTCCCAAAACCCAGGCACAATCACATCACTGCAGGTTAGTTGCTGCTTTTTATGTTATTTTCCACACTTTTCATGTATATTACAATATACTTAAGTTATCTTTGGAAAAATTACTGATGGGGCCGCTTTAATGTAGCTAGAATAAACATATAAAAAAAATGAACACCTTAAAAAGCAGTTTCCCTGATTGTGGTAGTGGGGATAGAGCCAATAGGTCATAACCTCATCACACGCACGGTTACAAAACTTCTCTAGAGCTGCTCCAACTCTCTGGAATGGCCTTCCTCGTCCTATTCGGCTTGCTCCTACTTTCTGCTCATTTAAAAGAGCGCTCAAAACCCATTTTTTCAAACTTGCCTACCCGTCTTCTTCTGTCATTTGAAACCACCACTACTTCCCACCACTACATATCTCCCATCCTATTGTGTGTGAAGTTCCCTCACCTACTAGATTGTAAGCTCTTCGGGGCAGGGTCCTCTCCTCCTGTATCACTGTCTGTATTAGTCTGTCATTTGCAATCCCTATTTATTGAACAGCGCTGCGTAATATGTTGGCGCTATATAAATCCTGTTTATTAATAATAATAATAATAATAATAATAGGTCCCTTTGTGTTTTACAACTATATATTTAGCTGCATGCCTGGCTGTGCCGCTTTAAAGTTAAGAAACATTTTGCACTTTAAGCAAATTCACAGATGCAGACGTTTTTGAGTAGTAAAATTCTTTCCAACCAACATGTAAGCAACTGCAGTTTCTGTAGCTACCCTTATCAAACTTTGGTTACTCAAAACTAAGATTCAGTAGATCTGGTAACAGGAGAATGCAGGATGACCCTTTCATATTACAGGGTCAGAGTTTACTTGTAGCTTAACCTTGTTTAAAAACATTCAAGATTTGTAAACTAAATAAAGATGGTTAGGCCTAATAACATACAGCAGAAAGAAATAGCCCACACCTGCATGGATTTATTTTTCAGTTTCAGTTTGTTGCAGTACATAGCTACAATAAAAAAGCAAAGCATTGGGATTTATTTATGGGTATTAAAGGATACATACCAAGGATGATACCAATGCAGAACTGGAGACACTAGGAACTTTATCCACAATGGCTTGCTTCATGTACCTCTCAATGGCCTGCAGCATAGTGGCCTGTCACAAAAAGCATTTTAGGACTTATATTGTGGGAAAAGTAAGTTTAAATAAAATGTATGACTTTCAAGCAACATTTCAATTATTAATCTACCACTATATTTATAATAGGCACAACTTTCAATTCACTGTATGCCCATTATAAATGCCTGTGACAGAAACATTTTTCGGATCTTTTTTAAAGAAAAAGAAAATAATAATCCCAGGGCACTACCTTTCACCTGGATAGCTACTTACGTCAGTGATCCGGCAAAGGGCACGGATAGCTGGTCCGCGGTAAACATCTTCTTTCCCAGTCATGTCCTTGGTAAGACTACCAGAATGAAATTATTAAAAAGGTCAATTCAATAACTATCAGTAGACATCTGTTTAAAAAAACAACATTAGAGCATTTATTTTGCCATGAGACATAAGATACAAACATGAAAGGCTTCTATTTATTAACATGATTGGAAATCCAAATATCAGACAGAAGAAGTACTGAAATGTCAAGGACAAAAAATAATTATTTAACTATATTAGGCCAGGAGCTGTGGGAAAAAAAAAAAAGAATAATTTTTTTCTGAGCGGGTACTAGAAAAGAAAAAATCTAGTATTGTACCTTACAGAACAAGTAAACTAAACATATGTCAGGATCATGGGAACTTAGGTATTTATATATGTGAAACAAACATTACAAGCATTAGTTTTTAAATTTCACACAAAAACAAACATAAAAAAAACCTTGTCAGTGCCCAATGTCAGATTCCCTGTTTTATAAATAGAGCTCCAATCATCCTTACAGCCCTTTATTACCTTCTTGTTGTCACACCAAACAAAACCAAACCAATCCACACCCCAAGTGTGTTGAGGTGCCACTAATAATAAATGGCACTGCATGTAATGTGAATTAAAAGCAACCAAGAGGTGTGAATGGGCCCCTACGCATTTGAAGTTACTAATGGATTGGAAGAAAATGGATCCCAGATTTCAGCAGGAGAATCTTTTGTAACATACAGTGTATGGTTTTGAGGAGGATTCCTACCTGCTTGTAACAATAATGACATCTTCAGAAATATTGGCCATCTCCTTGATGGTTAGGTAACACATCCTTCTCAGGGTTTGCTGAAAACACACAAAATGAACCATAAGCTTCTTCTTGCTAAGATCATGATTTTTGCTTCTGAATATTTTATAGGCAGAATATTTTATTTTTACCATTATGTGTATTACTTACAACTCATATGGGATAGAGCATTAACACCTGAAGCAGTGGAAACCAGCAGGAAAGATTCTCAAGGCTTCCCTTAGCACAAAGTGTCCAGACATCAATACATCATGCACTTCTCCACTAGCTTTAACCCCCCCCTAAAATCTGTCAGAATATTCCACATTTTCCAAACTGAACTGCAGAAATGACAGTTTAAGCTAGGTCTACACGGACGTATTTAAAAACGCATGTAAACATTCCCACTGCGTTTATATGCATTTTCACACAATTTTACTAGTGTTTTAAAGCTTGCACTTAAACTGCTGGAACCTGCGTTAACCCTGCAAGGAGCGTTAATTACACCGCTCAAAAACATGCCTCAAGGAAATGCTCTGGTCTAGATTAGCCCTTTAGAATGTATGGGAATTTCAAACATGGGCTTTTAATACCCCAGGTTAAACAGTGGGGAAAACATCCGTGTAGACTAAGCCTAAAGAACACTTCCTTTATAAAGCAGAAGAAAACTAAAATTTTTGCCTTACATAAAAGGGTAGACAAGAATTTTAAATAGGGTAATAACTATCTTTTGTTTGGGAGAGGGGAGGAGGTTTAAAACTCTTTCTGGGAGCACAGAGACTCCCGGGATACATACATCACGCATCTCAGGAGATATCTGGCTGCAATCTTGGGCATGCGCAGAAGTATTTTCTTCAATGGGGTGAAAAAATACTGATCCTGATCTTGGGCCTGCACAGAGCAAGATGGGGTGACATGAAGAGTGAGTGACTTATTTCGTCTAACAGGCAAATGCAAATTTAGTAAGTTGTGGTTTTCAAAAGGGCAGAAAATAACTTTGAATGAAAAATCTTGGCCGATATGTGGCCCCCAAATACTAGAGTTGAACAGCCCCAAACTAGACATTGCCCAAGTATCACACCAGGCTTACAAATATTCTTTATTAGAGTTGAAAATCACTTACATCATTTGATTGGAATAATCTGGTCATAGCAAAAAATGCTTCTGTGGCTTCCATCGTTCCAAAATGTTCACCCTGTAAACAGAACAGTGGAATAATTTGAAATAGTTTGCTATTCTATTAACCTCCTGGGCAGTTCATTTCTGTCTGGATTTATATGTCTAAAAGCGGTAACATTGTTTTTCATGAAAATTTATTTTTCAGTATAACATAATAGTATAATAAAGTTTGAAACACAAAATCATGTAAAAATAATAAATTAAATAAACTAAAAAAATAAAAATAAAATAAAAATAATATTTGTTTTATTTTTAAAAACAAAACAAATAATATACTCATACTATAATATTATACTGTAAAAAAAAAAAAAAGTTCATGAAAGACAATGCACTGCTTTTACACATGTAAATCCAATGTATTGTCTTTAATACAGTTATTTTGTATTGAATGCAAAGCAAATGTATTTTGAATTTCCCGCCCCGCCGGCATCGTACACACGCACCGATGTCACCGGGAACTCCCGGTGACTCATCGTGTCCAGAAGACGTCGGAGGAAGAAGAAAGAAGACACGAATCAGGTAAGTCTGTATTTGCTAACCTTCCCATAGGTTTACCTACCTTGAGTGTGAGGCGGGGTTACCTCTTTCAGGAGCTTGGGGTTACTGCTGGGAAGGTTAATACTGAAAATTTGTTTGGTTTGTTTTAAAGAAAAAGAAAAAAAAAGCATATACGCAGATGCAATTCTAACGCTCAACTAGACATTCATTTTAAAGATGCTAAAAATATTATAGGAAAGCTCTCCAATTAGCAGAAAGCACAATATTTTCTGTTTGAAAAGCTGTCTGCTTGATGATTTTTAACATGAATTTTAATATATAAAATAGAATGCTTGTGAACCAAAAATCAGGAGAATGTTTTTTTTTTGGCATTTATTGAAAGAAGCGTACCTAAACTATGTTTACATAAAAGAGTAGACAACCCTTTTATGTAAGATAAAAGTTATGTTTTTTTTTTTTTAGCCTAGGCAATCGAGAATGAATGGGAGCGCAAAGCCTCCTGGGATACCTACGTCAGACATCCCAGGAATCTCTTGGGTGTTCCTTTTCACGTGGAAAAAAAAAATATGCCAAATTTTTTTTTCATCTTACGTCACCTAATCTCACGCCTGGGTCGGGTGACGTAGGATGAATAGATGAAGATGGTGGCGCCCAGGGGGCACCAGCTTCAGGACGACGCAAGACCTGATGCAGGACACCCCCGGATGGATCAGACTGCCCTAGGGGATTGAAGGCAAGTGTATTTTTTTTTTGGCAGTTTTTAGTTTAGTTTCTCTTTAAAGAACTTATAGGAACTGGAAAAAAAAACACTACTGTGAGTCCGAGGGGAAAAAAAACACTGATTTGAAACTACTAAGTAATATTGTAGATATGCAAAAATATCTTCCCAGTTACGTCTCCTGTTTTTTATAGGATACAGAAAACAAAGACATATAATGGTGAAGAAATTGTGAATCCACACATACAGCTGTTCTGCACCTGCTGGCTTTTTACTGTCTCTAACTGAATTTTAATGTGGAAGACAAATTCAGGTTTTAATGATTGTAACAAGATTTTTTTTTTCTCCTTACCTGGTTCAAAAGATACAAAATCTTGGTTAAAATATGAATACATCTTCTTGGATTTATTGGAGTTTCATTGAATAATCGAGCCTGAAAAAGAAAATATTTTCATGCAGGTATTAGCTGAGCTACTCACTGTTTCAGTATAATCACGTTGTCTAACAATTCACTAAACTGGGTTTCCTTTATGGCTGTATGATAGTTTTAAAAACACGCACACCCATTACATTGCCCTGCAATGCTTTAGAACAATCCATTAATTTCATGGGCTGCCCAATGAACCACAGCATATAAAAAAATGTATGCTGAACTTTTGAAAGTACGCCAATGATCCGCAGTGCACTGGTAAGGTCTGATGGTGGTTTATTATTAAATGGCAACTAAGTCCATTAATACTATTTTTTTTAATCATTTGGTTTGTTACTTTATGCAGCATTCAAAAAAAATCCCAACATTATTTAAAATAACATCCTTTGTGTTATTTTAGTGGGATAGATGATAGTATAAGATTTTTATTTATAATTATTATTAATAATATTAAACAGGATTTATATAGCACCAACATATTACGCAGTGCTGTACATTAAATAGGGGTTGCAAATGACAGACAGTGACACAGAAGGAGGGGAGGACCCTGCCCCAAAGAGCTTACAATCTAGGTGGGGGAAGCAGCAGACAATAGGAGGGGTGTGTCTTTTAGTTTACAGTGGAGCTACTACAAAAATGCCACTTTTTCAAAACTTTTTGCCAAAAGAAAGCATTCCTCTTTACGGAGGTGCCACTGACCTGAAGGAGGAAGCTACTTTCAGATCTACAAATTCATTTTTATATTGTCTTACCTCTTGAAGCACCGCACTCTTTTCTAAATGCTGAAATGGATTGGATCCACTTCCTAAAAACAAACAGGTTTTATTTACTTAGACGTGTGTGTATATAGTTAGACAAAAAGGAGATCTTTTTTAATTTACAGCATCATAAAATTATTACACAAGCCATTTTATAATTGAAAAGACAACACTAATACCGTGTTTCCCCGAAAATAAGACCTAGCACTTTTCCCCCCAACCTGCCCCAATATAAGACCTACCCAGAAAATAAGACCTAGTAGAAAAAGAAAAAAAAAAAAAAATACTCACCGAGCGGGAGACAGCGGGCGTACACACTCCGGAGCCGCACAAGCCGATGCTTGCCTTGTAGTTCCGGCTCCTGTCACAGGCGGAGTGATATTACATGCACTTCGCCTGTCAGAAGCCAGGAACTCGGCTCGCGTCTTCTGATAAGGTAAGTTTTTTTTTTTTATTTTAACCAGCACAATTACGGTATAAAAATAAAAAATAAAAATGTGAGCAATCATTGCCCCAGCCACATTTTGTGCTGATTTTAGGTTTGTAAGGACAAGCTGGCTGATTTAATACAGTAACAGTGCAAGAAGAGAAATGCTGAATTCAGTAACCAATACCGGTAGCAATGAATCAATGAAGAGTTTAATTTACAATTGGGTCACCATATAAAACTCTCAAATGTACATTGTTCTACATGTATATGGTGTTTTTTTTCATTAAAAAAAGTATATAAGACCTACCCTGAAAATAAGACCTAGTGTGTTTTTGGAAGCCCAAAAAAATATAAGACAGTGTCTTATTTTCGGGGAAACACGGTAGTACAGAAAAGAAAACCTACAGAAGATAAACAATGCTGCCAGGGCGGGTAATGAGGGGGCATATGTTACAAAACGCTACATATTTTTTTTTCTTTATTGGGTTTACAGACACTAAAAAAATAAAAATATAATACACATGTGAAAGTCCTATCAGTGCTTACATTCTGGTGTGAGGAATATTGCTAAAAAAACCTCTAAAATATTATATATATCATTTAATCATAAAAGGGATATTATCTGGTACAAAAAAAGTCAGAAAACCCTTCAGGGGTGTAAAGCTATTTTTTAGAGGCACAGCTATATACACAGAGGAGATACATAGAGGGTGAATATCTGACAAAGATTTGTCTTTCTGTTCACCCAGTTCTAAGGTGTCCACAGCTCTGCCAGACCAAACAACTGGCAGAACAGAGGACCTAATTTTCCCTGGCTGCAGCAAATTTGGAGACACACCAGCAGTTTACCATTTCCTCACGCCAGGAACCGCTGCCTCTCAGGGAGATGCCCCATATGGAATGAACAGGGGCGGCAGTGCCCCATAGTAACACTCACTGCCACCAACTTGTCATATATGCAGGTGCTGGTCCTTTTTGAAAAAGTGCTGCCATGCCTGTGCGACAGGTGTGAACCTTTCTTTATGACAGTGCTTTTGGTTTAATATGGTCAGCCATTTGATCAAATGGGTCCGCACATCACTCCTTATTTGACAGCTGTTATCATTGGCTCCTGTGTTTTTGGTCACTACATGTAGTGTTTAGGGGCAGTTTGCCACCCCCCTGCCAGCAGGGTGCCGCTTTATCGTTCTCTAGAGCAGAATGGGGCTGTATGTACAGCGCTCATTCATGCATCGTGCAGTTGTTAGTCCTTCCTCTACCTTATATATTGAGCCGGGGTCCTCCATACCTACAGGCTGTGAACACTTCCTACATGCTGGGAATCACATCCAGAGAGGTGTGATGTCATCGCTGTGTGATGTCATAGCGGGACGCATATCAGGGTCCGGCCAATGGGCACAGCTCCAGATCAGAGGGGCAGACAAGGGGCCTGGACAGGGAATTTATCTTCCTGCAGACCTCTATAGAGAGACACACTGAATATAATAATAATCATCACACAGCTATATTCATCAACATGAAACCAGCTGACACTCAATGTGTTACAGGTATGGGGGCAGAAGAGCTAAAACAGCAGAAAACTATGAATATATTCCTGTCAGGACATACACGTCACCCCCTGCTATCTGAACAGTGAAAACTCCCCGGTATACAATGTGAGCGCTACGTGTCTATCACATGTACAGCCACGGCTTCCGGCTTTAGGAAAGACCGAGGCTCCGGGCCTACACAGCCTAGCTCCATTCCTCCTCTGCATTGATAACACCGGGAACGTTTCCTACCGGCCTCCTCGTCCTTCTTATCGAATTTCTTTATCATTTCCACGTGTAGTGGCTCTGCTGTCGGTACCGGAGGAGATTCTCAGCGTAAGATACACCTCACACTGCGCCTGCGTACAGATCTCTGTAAAGCCACACCCACATCTCACTGGAGAGCCACGCCCACCCGTGCTCTGCTGATGTTATTGAAGCGGCGCGTGCCTGTGGTCAGTGAGGGGATTTGTGTGCTGGGTCAGAGCGGGAAGGCGCCGTGCGGAGGGAGGGCGGCTCAGAGATAACAAAGTGCGGAGGGCTGACTCCGGTTTGAAAGATTTAAACAAATGTTTTATCTCTTGTTTTAAAGTGGAGTAAGGATTTTGCCATAAAGTTCACATACACATAGCAGACATACCTGCCAAACTTCCCTACTTCATTTAGCGCTGTCACAGCCACAATGTTCCTTGCCTACCTGGCCCGCTTTCCACACCTTCCTGAGTTTGTCATCTTCAGCCGTTTTCATTGGTTGGGTAGGAATGTCGCCAGCTTGCGTGCACGTTTCACGTTCCGCCACAGAATCACGCTGACGCTGTACACTGAGCTGCTCCGAGACCATTATTGTACCGCCTGCTACAAACTAATGGGATTATCCCATTCATGTAACATTATAATATAAATATGGAATAAGCTGTAAAATAAAATATTACTTAGGGCTCCGCAGTGACTCAAAGCTTGGCTCGCCATATTTGAAAACATCAAGAAATCATATTCTTGTCCGATACCAGCCCTGAAGTGATAACACTGGCCTGGACTTGCCAAACAATAAAGTCATTTTAGGGTATGTTTGATGCACAGATTCCAACTATGATATTGGTTTTGCTAGATTGGCTCTAGTTGATAAAATAATTACCTCAATAATAACCTCATAGAAAACGAATAAAACATGAAAATTAAGCAAAATTAAACTAGATACCGTGTTTCCCCGATTTTAGGACATCCCCATTAAGTAAGCCACCCCCGATTTTTAAAAAAATAATTAAAATAAGACACTCACCCGTTTATAAGACAGCTCCAGATATCTGATCCTGCGTGTGTGTCCTTTATGCTGGCAGCCTGGATGCTAAAAGTTCAGATGCTTGTTTTGACAGACTTAGGTCACGTAATAAATCATTGAGCTCTTCTTAGGGAGAACTGCTGGTTTGATGAACCCCTTATTCATATTCACTTTCACTGCTAACTCCTGGATTACACTCCGAACCCTGTATATCCTCCATGTCAGATACAGGAATATCAGGGAGTGTACTGAACACTGCTATGGGAACATCAGCACCATGCGGCACAGGATGTTATGCTGATTCCAAATCAGAGTACTCCCACTTTTTCATTCTACTGGAGACCTTTGTAATTACATGGATACAAAATGCTTACTGTTATGGTTGTTGTCTGCATTGCTGCCACGGTCAACACCTTTCACTGCTATTTTTGTGCAATGCTTGATAAAATAAACTTGTTTGGACTTTTAGGATCATGCAAAAAGTATAACAAGTAAACTTCATTATATGTTCTTTTTTTAGCTCCTATATCAAACAGAAATGCAAATTGCTCTTTATTATTTGTATTGCTTTTTTTATTTAGGATTTGTCACCACTGCAGTCCTTTTTCAAGGAAAAGTCCCTTTTGCGAAATTAAATTTGAGTGGGCGTGCAGACAAATGTCTGACTCCTCAGCTCTAAAACAAAGCCACTGCATGATCCTGATGCTGTGTCTGCCCATACATAGTGTGACTGCCTGTTATTTCAGTTACAAAATTTGAAGATTGACAAATCAGAGATATCTGCCACCAGACCTCAGGAAAAATTGCCGTTTGATCTGCAGAGTCTTCTACCTTTTTTGTATCTTCTTTTGGCAGCGAGTAGTCCTTAGTGATGCAGTGGGCAGAGCTGACATAATGATGTCCTGTCAGTGCACATACATACTGATTTATTAAAGCTCTCCAGGGCTAGGGAAGATATTCTATGGTGGGTGAACCTGGGTGATTCAGCAAACCTATAATGGCTTTCCTAAAATCATTTGCTCTTAGATGGCAAATGTTTTTAACCCTGGACCAAATCCATTCCAAGTTTGCTGAATCAACCAGGTTCACCCATGATAGTCTATCTTCTCTAGCCTTGGAGAGCTTTAATAAATCTGGCCCATAATGTCCTCAGTCTTCCTGGGCATCATTCAACCCAGTAGATTGAGCATACCTTGTGGTTAAGCAATGCCAATGAGGAGGTAAGTATGGCAGCTAGAGTTTTCAATGGTACATAAATGTTAGATGGAATTAGACTATTTTGCTATACAGACAACACATCAGATACCAATCATGATAAACAGGTAAAAGGTTTGATGCAGGTACAATAAATATAATGTTTGATGGCGAAAATACAGGCCATAGGATAAGTAAATGGAGTCATTATCTAAGGGGGTGTAGATTTTATGGTGGTAGCAACCTTAGGTTGGGGGGTGTTTGGAAGCCGTGGATGTTTCTGCAAATATGAATTTAGATGCGTCCTAATTTGTATTGGCAATTGCCCATAATGAATTCTAAAGTTTTAATCTCTGTGTGTTCCAAACCCTTTGCTTTACCTGACCTCAACTTCTGATATCTACCACTAGTGACTCTGCATTTTGGCCTGCTACACCCGCTCCTGATTTCTGTTCTATTTTACAAACACAAAAGCACCAAATAATCCTTGTGATAAATAATTCTGTCAGTGTTACTTTCAAGGACAACAGAGAAACAGGCCAGCTTGTCAATATTTACAGTCAGTAATAAAGACAAAAAGGTTGTGTTTAATAAAAGATGTAAATATGACAATATATGTTTTGTAATATGTATGTTTTGTTTTTGTTTTTTTAGTGTACATCATCAATGGTTACTCAAGATGACTGGGAATATCATTTGCAGGGTGACATTTCTATTTAATGCCACCAGGAGGGGCTATAGTTCCTCTCATTCTTCTATATCATCGTAACCTATTTTGTGAGAAGAAAAGTGAGGTAACTATTTTCCCATTGTGTCTCAAGTCATTTTACTAAGTTTTACATAGTAAAAATGAAAATGTATAGGTTGTTTATGCTGTAAAGGTTATAAAGGGTTAATAGGTTACAGAGCATTGTGCTCGAATGGAATTATCTGTA
Organism: Pyxicephalus adspersus; assembly: GCF_032062135.1. NCBI lineage: Eukaryota > Metazoa > Chordata > Amphibia > Anura > Pyxicephalidae > Pyxicephalus > Pyxicephalus adspersus. Next base: position 110,426,370 of record NC_092859.1, read on the forward strand.
TTATTTTTTCATATAAAGTATTAATCATACATCCCAGATATTAATAGAAGGACTAAACTTCCTTTCTGTAAATCATGTAATTATAATATTTTTTGTTTTTATTAATTTGACGTAGGTTAACCTTTATTATTATTATTATTATTATTATTAAACAGGATTTATATAGCGCCAACATATTACGCAGCGCTGTACATTATCTATTCATTCAATGCTTTTTTATATCTGATTTCATGTCATGTCTTCATGGCTTTTATTACAAATGATTGTTGTGCCATATTCCATAGGATTCTTTTTTTTAGTGTATCCATAGATTGTTTTCCCCAATATGAACAAATAGTAACGGTCACAGTTCCATATTGTGCATTAAAAAATTGAGCAGCTAAATTGGATATTTGCCTTAATAATTGATCATTTTGTGGGTGTATATGTAAATGAACATATGATATATTATTACCTAAACTGTACTGACCAAATATACATATTGGTAAACAATCAACCCTTTATTAAGAATTCCTTTGAGGGACAGTTAGTGACATGACTATGGACTTTGTACAGTGCTACGTAATATATTGGCGCTATATAAATACTTTGTAATAATAATAATAATAATAGCTAAAAGGAAGTAATGGGGAAGTTGTTCTATTTAGAATTTTAAAACAGATTGTAGGTGCATTAATATAATGCCTGTACCTAACTATAAACAGAATATACATTGTTTTATTGTAGGCCTGACCTGTAACTATTTTAGCAAATAGATAGCACTTTATTTAATAATTGCAGATAAAAGTGGAAAATTCAAACTTCAATTTACTCAAATTTGACTGACCAAAAATGTTTTTTTTTACTTTCCTTTAAAGATTTAAAGACTGTGCTTTTTGAGGATATGTTTTTGTAGTTAAGTTTCTTTGGTTTACTTTTCTTTGTATTTGTGTTTTTTTATATATATAGATTTTGTATATTTTTGTGTATTTGAAATGTTTGTGTTGTAGCTTTTCAATTATTTATGTAAAATAAAGGCAGGCCAATATTACAGAAAGAAACAAACTATGTCCCTTCTGCATTATTCTGTTTTACCTGCCTGAATATTAATATTACACAGTACTTATATAGCGCTGACATAGTGTCCTGGCTGAGGTTCGAACCTGGGACCCAGCGCTGCAAAGACCAGAGTGCTAACCATCGAGCCACTGTCCTGTCTGTACCAGAGAACTGTCAAAAAAAAGCTGAGCTGCGCATGTTGCATGTTAGGAATTCCCAGCATCTCTTGTATGTGCATGGAATGAATTGACGTGCCTGGGCAGGAGTTAAATCATCCCAGCAGGGCCAATCAAGATGTCTGAAGCCCATTGTGCTCTTAAAAGAAACCCCAAAAACCACTTTAACCCCCCCAGGCGGTATTCCCGAGTGTGACTCGGGGTAGCTTTAACTAAAAAAAAAAACCCACTCACCTTGCTCCATTTGTGTCCCCAGGCGTCCTGCTGGTCCTCGCAGGTCCTGGGGTCACTTCCTTCCTCCTCAAGCTCGAGTCGGCGAATGCAGCGACGATCTCCGGGGTTTCCCGGTGACAATGGTGCGGGCGGGAGGATCGGTGGGAAATTCAATACAAAATAGCTGTATTGAGTCCAATACCAAGAAATAATATTAAATTATATATATAATTATATATATATATATTATACATGCTACTGTACAGCTTTTAATTACAGGTTTAAATATTTATTTTTATTTTTTTTTAACAGATTTTTGTGTTTTGTTATTTAAAGTTTATAAATAAATTTGTTAAATGTATTTAATATTGATGAGTTATGCCTAAAAATTATAGCCTACAATGAAAAATAAATTTCAATGCAAAAAATTGTACCGCTTTTTGGAAATTTGAACGGAATTAGACCACTATGGGGGTTAATTAGCTCCTAAATTGTTTTCAATGCAAGTTGATAAACTCTCCAGGTTTTTACTAATATTTCCATGGTAATACTTTTCTTTCATTTTTGTTTTAGTTTATTATCCTTGCTAGCTAAATAGAATGTAATTTGTCATTTAGGGCGATTATGTTTACAAATGTCCATATTAGTGCACCATAATTTTATATCCTGCCAATTAAACAGATATTCTAGGCTACTGTCATTTCTGGGTTTTTTCTGCGGAACCTTTTCTGTCCCATAGTGGTGTGACTGAAAATCACCCACAAATCAAGCCATAGCTTGGCCTTATTTTCATTCATTTCCTATTTTGGATTAAGTGTCAGTTTATCATTAAAATTCACACTTTTCATGCATCAATAAAGCATCAACTTGTCAACAGTACAAATCCAGTTTTATTTTGAGAATAAAGCTCTAAATGAATGCAATGAAACTGTGACCTAAAGCTTTAGCAGCTTAAATCCCATGGCCTTTGGCTAACATTGTGGGTGTTTTGCGTCATTAGAGACTGCAGATGGTGTATTGTTTTCGGTCAGAGAGCTACCGTTTGGTTAGGTTTGTGAGATAACAGGATCATTAAGGAGCAAACAGAAAGCAAAACCAGTATAGATAATATAGTCAACATTTTGCACATAAAAATAGAGTAGATACAAGCTATATATAAAAACAAAGCTAACACGTTATGACAAGGTAATATCCACCTGCTACAATGCCACTTCTGGAAACCGTGTGTTGGAGAACATTCCTAAGCAAGTTTTTCTCTTCAACACTGCACAGTTGGAGATCATGGGAAGCCAGACAAATAAGTATTGCCTGTTTTTTACAGAAAGGGTTTCTTTCATTTTGTTTAATAAAGTTGCTTATATCTACACTTTTTTTGTTGTAATGCTGAAGTATGATAAATAGTATTTAAATAATACATTTTTTTTAAAGACATGAATATATATTGGTGTCATGGTAACATATCATATAAGACAGAGCTATGGTAAGGTGAGCTGTTGCTTCCCTTACATCTGAAGTTTTTCCTCCCACTCATAAGTCACATAGTACACATTAATTTTAATCTTTATAAGTTAGATGGAGTCACACTATAGTATGTGTATGCACTCTCCTCATGCTCCTTCTGATTCATCACTTGGTAATTCAACCAACGCACCACCACGCTTGCGGTCAGCAGTATCCATCTACTGGAAAATTCAACAGGATGCACAGACAATGTGTTCATGAAAATCATTTTAATGAAAATAATGTAGAAATAGTAACAAAAATCAAAGAACTGTCCATGATATGCAGCTTTGTCACCCAGGTTCTTTGCTAAATATAAATGTACGGGTTCTGGCTCAGGCCATTTTTCATGTTGTTAGATTAATATTATGAATTATTATTATTATTTTGAAAGATACAATATATTACCAACCTAATCCAGGGCTAAATGAGTTACACAGTTCTTGAGGACCTTAAGCAGCCCAGTATATTCATATAAACAGAGTAATTTTCTGATTCCTTATTAAAAATTATTTCCACTATAGCTGTGCCCTTTGTTTTTCAAAATGCATATGTGTTACCGTATTCATTCTTGGGCTGTATTTGGCAGCCCATTTAATTGTATGACCAACCCAATGCATCACATCAGAGATGTAGTACTTTCTGAAAAAACACAGCAGACATCAACACATTGCAGTGTGCTTGTAGGGTGCATTTAGGGTGCATTGACAACCCAGCACCCAAGTCCTGAAATCATGCAGGCACCATTAGGCAGGAAATCAATCCTCAACTACTTTAGGAAGCCCTAGCAACCTCTGCAAGAGAGGGCGAGAAACACTGTACTGCATGTAACATGAAGGGAAGAACTTTACATGTAACTTTAAGTTCTGACAATAAATAGTTTTATACAATTTGGAGTTTATCATTGTATCTATGTTTTGAGTTCTCTGGTATCTCCTGAAATATTGTTTCCAAAGGGGCTGCCAGTGTATTCCTGAGTTGTAGGGTGCAGTTGTCTTTAGAGTTGCAAACCGTTGCTACAGATATTTGTCAGTGTTTTTGACTTATTATATAAACTAAATATTTAGATTAAAAAATCATGTGAATTGTCTGTACATTTGAACAAAATAATTACTAATAGTTTTCCAGTGGTATACAAATACCAAGGCTTACTGAACTGAAGTGGACTTAATAATCTTTTGACAGGTACAGATTTTAAGTTAGCTTTGAGTTTTGCTTTCTTACCCATAGATGGAATTTCAACAAAACATCACTGTGTAATGTCAAAGCAGATATGACATTCGATATTGCTGCTGTCAAAATTACTCAAATGCTTTTTGCAATCTACAGAAGTTTCATAAAAGACAACAGGTGCTTACACAATTAGGCACTGATACTTCCCCTCCAGCTCAGTTTCTTCATTAAAATAAAGGCCCTTTATTAAGTACATTTAATTCAAAGTATTGACACCATTGACAATGAGATGCAGAAGGAATGTGCAGCTATTTTTGTTGTGGATAGAATTTTGTCATCTGTTATGGAATGAAATACTGGAGTTGCATGTCCCACAATGTCAATATATGTATTTTTTAATACATTGGTTTTAAAGGAGTTTTTGAAAAGTGCAAATGCAAAGAAAGAGATTTTTCTTTAAATGCTGGACACATTTGAATACAACTTAAGAAGATAAAAAAGGTCTATACCAAAGGGCCAGAAAACTATAATATATATGGTTGTAAGAAAAAAAATGGATATAAATCTTCTTTTCTGGATAATTATCATGATTTAAGACATAAGTTCTCCTGAATATAGCACTACACAGGCCCTGAAAAAGATTTTGATAGTGTAATAATAATGCACATAGTTGATAGTATATTAATAATGCACATTGAACAATTTTCCCTTTAAATCATTCATGAATTGACTTTAGATGCAGTAAAAGAAGAGAGAATGACACTGCAGAAGTGATATAACGCTGTAAACAAGGCAAATACAATTGAACTAAAATTTATATGTAAAGTCTAAATAGGGCCTAATGTTTACTGGCTCTCCACTACCTAGCCACTGAAATATGTGGCAAACTTAGTCTATAGGGGTAGCCAGAAGCTGCTCTGTAGCCATATTAGGATGTCTGGATTTTGTTGCTGTCGCATCCAAATGCAGTCTTCTGGATGGAAGTTATTTCAGGGTAGGTCTCCCTGTTGTGAGACACATGCCTCCCCACTGCTTGCGGAAAGGCTCTCCCTTTATCCCTGACACCTTTATGAAGAGATGGGAGATCTTAGGCAGCACCAATAACAACAGGAAATCAGCAATGGACCCTATACATTATTATTATCTTGTATTAACATGGCGCCAACATATTACGCAGCGCTTTACAAGTCCATAATCATGTGGCTTACTGTCCCTCAGATGTGCTCAGGATCTAATCTCCCTGCCATAGTCATATGTCATTAACACAGTCTAAGGAAATTTTTTTGTGGGGAAGCCAATTAAACTAAGTATATTTTTTGGGATGTGAGAGGAAACCCATGCAAACACAGGGAGAACATAAAAATAATGTGCAGATAATGTTCTTGCCAAGATTAGAAGCTTACCTAAACTAATTTTTTTTTACTTTACATAGAAGGGAAGACATCCTTCTAAATAAAGTAAAAATGTTGTTTAAAAAAAAAAAGGTGCAGCACTGCCCCTTTAAGTCTTAATCCTCACGGATACCAACGTCATGCATCCCGGGAGGCTCTGGCTGCTCCTTCCATAAACAGGCCCTAAACTCAGGCTTCCGTAGAAGGGGTATTTTTCCACCAAGAGGAAAGAGATGCTGATCTCACGCATGCGCAAAAAGATCGGCTCTCTTTTTTTTCCCCCTGCACAGTGTAAGATCCGATGACGAAGAAAGAAGACAGAAGAAGATTAAAGAGAACCTAGCGCTTCCCCTGCGCTGGGACGAAAAGGAATTCCAGGTTGAAGCGGGACCGGATCATGGGAGGGACCAGCACCATTGAGGGATCTTTGGGATTAATATTAGGTGAATGTTTTTTTTTTTTACTTTAGTTCCGCTTTTATTTACATGCAGATCTGCAGACATTTTGCAGTAAGATTTCTTAATCCAGTTTTTAATTATCTAAACCTTTCAAGACTGCATGGCAACCTGACCCAAAGCTAACACCTTTTCTGTGGCTCTCTGATATCCATGCTTAGATTAGCTCATATTACATTGCAGTAACAAGTTACTATTAAAAGCAGGTAACCAAATGTATCTTTTATGTACAGCAGACCAGATTATGCCTACAATTGAGTTGATTAGAATACATGACATATTGATTAAAACAGCTAATTTCCGTTTCCTTCTTGTTATGGTGTTGCTTAGTGAATACTTAGTGAATGTTACTGTTACTTAGTGAATAAAAATACATCAATGTAAAGTAGTGTTAAATAAGACTATATTCATTGTATAAAATTAATACAATAAATGCAGCTGCCATTGTTTGGTTGGGAAAACTGAAAATATTTTTTTTGCAACAATATTACTATCTTCCCCCTTGAACATTAGCATATTTAAAAAAATGCATTGATGGATGCAATTGGATGCTATTTATATTTTAAAACAGAGCCATTGTCATTAACCCAGTGGTTCACTGAGGGTAAAACCTTGTAGTGGAAAGGAAGAATAACTGCAAATATTAATTATGGTAACAATGATAGTAAGCTTTCATTAGTGTGAGGTCAGAAAATAATTTGTTGGTAATTGTTTTCCCTCATCACCTCTTTATGGCAGATACAATTGAAAGATTAGTGTGTATCATACTAAAGAGGCTGGAAACCACCCCTTCATCTGCACCTTTCATCTGCTAAATTCCAGATAAATAGCTAAATACATACTGAAATATTTTTATCTTTAATTTATTTATACATAGGTTTATCAAAAAGTTTCCACCCTTTTTTTTAACCCTATTTATCAAGAATTTCAAAAACAAATTGCACCACTTTTGCCTACATTGTACTATGTTTTTAATTCCATCAGCAAAAAATGTTTTTGGTTGTGAGTGTAGCCACTGATGCACTGCTGCCTTCACATTATCAGCACATCTCTTTCCCTTTAAAGCTTTTTGTAAAAAGGTGGAAATCAGATGGCACACCTGCCAACAAAAAATCATGACAGAACACTGTTCCTCTTTGTAGCTCATTTGTTCCTGGAAAAGGGATTAAAGGACCTTGATAGAGCCATAAGTAAATGTTTCACTGCAAATCTGTAGCATTTTATTTGGGATCCAGACCTTCACTGACCTGGAAAGAATGGGTTTGTCAGGCACTCCATCCCTTTTTCCAGGTCAGAAATTGGTGATGGTTCTAAAGAACCTGGCATTAACTTTCTGGGCAGTTCATTTCTGTCCGGATTTATAAAATTTTATGTCTAAAAGCAGTACAATATAATAGTATGAGTATAATAAAGTTTGAAACACAAAATTATTTTAAAATAATAAATTATGTTTTTTTTTTTAAATAAATTTTTAAAAAATGTGAAAAAATAATTAAATAATATACTCATATTATATTTTACTGTAAAGTACATTTTCATGAAAGACAATGCACTGCTTTCAGACATATAAATCTGCTACGGTTATTTTGTATTGAATGCAATACAAATAGATTTGAAATTCCCACCGTGCCCCCGACGCAATGGCTGCATGTACTTACGTCACCGGGAACTCCCAGATGCAATGCCAGGTGACTCATCAGATGCGAAAGCCGCCGGCCGGAGGATGGGAGAGGACGGGAATCACGAAGAAGGACGCCGGCAGACCAGGTATTGCTCTATTTACTGTTTTTTTTCTTTGTTTTAGCTACCCCGTCTTTGAGACTAGGGGTGGGATGCAGCCTGAGGCCAGGTGGCTCACGAGGACAGACTGTGTGCAGCTTGAATGCAGGGAGAGTTTAGGAGGTCTCCCAAAATTTCAGGTCTGTGGGACCAAGAGAGTTAAAGCCAGGAGACTTAAGTTTTACATTTTGTTGTCATGCTGTGAATATTACTGATGCCCTGCAAGGGAAAACTCTAGAGTTTGAATATTTTTGTTGATGATTTTGTAATAAAAGTAGGCAGAGTGCCCCGAAATTGAAATGAAGCCTGAAGTACCTCTCACAGTGAGTGCATTTGCAGCTATTCCCTCACAAAATTCTGCACAACCCCTTTTTTATTTTTAGATCATTGGTAATTAGCAGCTTTCACTCCGCTTCCTAATGTGACTACCGGTAGGATTGCCTAGTCTACCACAAGCGGTTTTCCTAACTGCAGCTGCTAGCAATTATATACAGAGGGCTGAACCTAGGAGCAACTTGTGAGGTCAGGCTAACTCTAACTGAAACATTCCCTAGTAGAGAATGAGGTACTACCATTGAAACACATGTATATGGAAGATTTTTCACCAGGGAATGTTTCACGGAATGTCAGATTCACTGCTTTATAAATAAACCCCTAGGACTGCTGCAACTGCATCCTGCTGTTAGCTTTAAAAGGTTGACTGTGCATATCTGTCATTGTTACGATGGGTCTGAACCCATGGATAGCATTGACAGAAAAGGAAGCCAGAAAACATGCAGTGTACAAGTAAAATCATCATCACCAAGATCAAGTGTTTGTGTTTTTTGGAAGCAAAATTTGATGATGCAAAAGATGCAAAATTCATAGTTGATGACTGCGAGCTGCCCAGGCCCTAAAGCAGCAAAGAAACATAATAACATTTCCATCACAATGCTTCACAGTTTGTATGAAGTTTGTTCTTGAAAATGTTGATTTTTTTCCACCAAACATGCCTACTGTAACTTTGGCCAGCAGAACTGTCTGTGATTCATTAGTCCAAAGGACAATGTTCCACAAGGTCTAGTCTTTGTTTATATTCAGAGGTAAACTGAAGTCTTGTTCGTTTTTGGACAGCAAATACTTTTCCCTGGAAAATCTTGCCTTGTGTAGTGCAAGTTGTGATAACGCAGCCTTCCCTGCAATCTAATAAGTATCTTGATGCCTCAATAAGGGTCAGGTAGAAAGGTCACTCATGTCCAAGTGCAAATGGCAGCAATAAACCTAAAATTATGGAATTTTTGGAACAGAATTGACCAGAATGCTGTCAGCTTAAGTAGAGGGATGAAGGACTTACATTTTGTTTGTAAATTTGGGTTCTACGATTGAGTCTCGCCTGAGAGAGGAGAAAGAAAAAGACGAATTGTGGAAGAAAATATGTGCAACGCAGATTATTTTCTTTTTAATGGAGTGACTTATTTCAAATGATTTAGCAATCTTTTTAATTCCCCTCAAATATCTACAACCTTTTTACTCAACTTTTCTTTAGTGCTTTGGAAAATTAATTTGATCATGACATGATGACACCACACCAGTCATTAGCAAACAAGTAAATGAACTCATGATATCTGAGCTTTAAATAAGACACGTTCCACCTGCATACCACCAAAGAGGTTGAAATAACTGGAACTTAATCTGCAACACCAAATTCTAATTTAATGCATTTAAATTGTTGGTAAATGTAGGGGTGTACATGCCACAAATCTTAGTTCATTTTAACTTTAAGCGTATCCATAGCATATCCATTGTTAAGGTTTTGCTGTACAGTGTATTGCAAAAGAATGATACCAGGGTAAATTTGGCTACTTTTAATGTTAACATTAAAAATAATGTAACAATGTATTAATTAACTGCTTTCAATTGTGTCTTTTAGATCCGCCTGTAAGTTTGCATTGAATTGGAGCTTAAGTTACTATTAAGTTATTGTAAAAAACGGTATTATTATTGTAATTATTAATGTTTGGGCTTATTAAAAACAGGATCATCTTCTCCTGTATTAGAAAAAACTTGTGTATTTAATCAAAAATGTTCATAGAAAGTTACGACAACAATTTAACAAGAATATATGAGTGTAAATATGTGTATATGTGTGTGTGAGTTGATGCCCAATGGATGTGACGTCTCACAATATGGTTACAATGCGATATATACAGTTCCATACATTCAAATATGGTCAAACGGAGACCATGTGATAACACAACTCATGAATAGTTGCTCCAGTCTTCTGGGCAGTCTCAAACTCCAAACTCTGTCAAGTAAGATAGATAAATGATATATGTTCTTCCCTTCACTTGTTCAGTCTTGTACATGAATATAACATCATATAAAATTATGGTTTGATCTTACAGTTGTCCTAATTGCTCCCCTCACACCCTCAATCTAATTAATATAGACTTGCAGCTTCTTTTCTATTCATCTTGTTTTTTCATCCAGCTTTGAGGTAAAAGGTAATGTTATCAGACTTGTAAGCCACTAAGCAAAATCTGTGATGCTGAAATCTAAAATGTATCTTTTTTATGTAGCCTGTTTACTTTTATTTACTGTACATAAATTGCACAATGCAGAACATGTGAGCTGTCCATGGATTTGTAAATCTCCCAATAGACCAAGTTCAGAGAATGAGCAGTAGAAACGGTGGTTCTCAGATGGTGGTTCTCCAGCTATGCTGGTCCTTAATGATGCAGCCTTTGAACATTTGACAGTAAGTGGTAGCAGGTGGTTCTCAAATGCTCAAGTACCGCGCACATTAATTCCCTATGTGCGGCCATGGGTACATGTTGTGTCTCCAATGCCGTAACTGTTCATAGATTTGAGAAAGCTATAAACACAAGTCATAAAGCCATAAACACTTCATTGTCCATATGATCTTAGCCATAAATGCTAGTTTTCATGATTGTTCAACTATATTTTTTTTTAATCAAGCCACAAACCATTTGCAGTATGAATTACCAGTGTTCCACACAGAATTGTCTTTTTTAGTACTGCACCATTGTCACTTCTTTGGATCTGTGACTTCACTTAGAAAAAGTAAGTATATTGTAAACAGTGAGATGTACCAGCGAGGTTTGAGCTTTTATAAAGCCTTCTTGCCTAATATTTTAAGTAGTCTTTTAAAACAGGGGTCAGTCATTTCTTAGCAGCAATTGCCATGGTGTTGTTGATGATAGTGTTGGTTACATTACTGTTTCATGACTGACTTTTTCCTTATTGGGAGATTCATGTTACCTTTACAACAATGTACATGTTTGCTGTGTAATATCAATGTATAGATACAGTGTATACTCTATCAAATCTCACACGGCACTCATCAAGCAAATATGTAAAGCTTTCATATTTTGAAGAATCACTATTTATACCACTCCTTATTTCTAGAAATCTACTGCCTAGGCTTGCTTTTTATCTCACATTTGCCTTTAAAATAAAAATGGACTAGTCTGTCCTTGATGTTTTTATGATAATATAATGAATAGCTACCAACTGCAGAGAACCGCACCTCTGTTAAAAATACTGTACAACAACGATTTTGCTACTAAGAATAACACATGATTAACATGATATTGAGTGTGCTGATTCCAAATCTGAACTCAGAATTGGCCTATCACATACAGATTTGAATAGGCGTGCTATTGCTGTTCAAATGGTCGGTAATTGGGTAATGTATTTTTACATGGGATCATTATAACAGTTGCAGCTACCACTATGCCCGCTGTCTCCTCAGCTGAATCACGCCCCCTGGTGGCATGCATGATCGAGCAGCAGCTGGGCATGTCTGGGCAAGTCAGTGAGCTGACGTCAGAAATAGGTATATAAGGCGAGATGGACCAAGGGCTTGTCCCTAGTGCGAAACCATCTTATTGGATAGTACAGCTAGGCCATACTGGGTCTGTTTTGAGCTAAAGATAAGTAGCTGCGCGTGTTAATAAACTGGACAATTTTTGCTACTTTAGTGGCAAATATACCCCATGTGATCAACGCAAGAACCTAACAAAGAGGGTGAGATTTGCTTACAAGTATTACTTTGGATGTGAAATTGGAGATCAGGATAAAAGCTCGGCACCTCATATCTGTTGTCAGGTGTGTTATGTTGACCTTACACAATGGTTGAATGGGGAAAAGGAATAAAATGCCTTTTGCTCTGCCTATGGTTTGGCGTAACCCAGAAGACCATCACTCGGACTCCTACTTCTGTATGTGAAAAATTGTTGGGTTTTCGAAGAAGACTAAGTCAAAAATCGTCTATCCTGATTGAGAATCTGCTCTGAAGCAAGTGCCACATGATGCAGAGAATCTAGTGCCAGTCCCTCCTACATCTGTTGTTACTGACAATGACATGTCGGATGAGGAACAGGAGGATGATGTCGATGTTAATGAATGTTATGAACCCCAATTTGAAGAGGGTAAGCCACATTTTATAAGCCAATCAGATTTAGATGATCTAGTAAGGGACCTGTCTTTGTCAAAAGAGTTGACTTTGTCAAAAGTCTGAACTGTTAGCCTCCAGATTAAAGGACTGGAATTTGCTACTAAAGGCTAGACAACTTCATACTTTTGTGATCGTCACACAAATTTGCAGGTTATTACAAGCTGGAAAATTACATTTGCTTCTGTACCGACGTGAGTAGTCTGATGTTGGAGTTAGGTTGCAGTGGAGTTTGTTCATAGACTTGAGCAAAGCAAGTTTGAAAGCTGTATTACCGCATAAAGGTAACGGAAAACCTTCTGTTCCTCTTGCTCATGCTGGGGGAATGAAAGTGACATACAAATTCATGGAGGTCAATATGAAATTGATTACCTATTCAGAACACAAGTGGAAAATTTGTGGTGACCTGAAGGTGGTGGCACTCCTTCTTGGCCTGCGATTGGGATATACAAAATATATGTTCTTTCCGTGCCTGTGGAACATTCGTGATGATAGCAACCATTACAAAGTGAAAGACCTGAACACACTGTTGGCCAGTGCAACGTGAAGCATAAATCACTCATTGATTCACAAAAGGTTTACCTTCCGCCACTTCATATTAAACTTAAAATAATGAAAAACTTTGTCGTTGCAATGGATCGTGATGGTATGGATTTTCAGTATCCGAAGGACAAGTTTGAAAAAGCCATAACAGATGCTAAACTGGAAGCAGGCATTTTTGTTGGTCCCCAAATGCGCAATTTGATGCGTGATGGCACATTCAGAGAGAAACTTAACCCACTTGAACTTGCTGCTTGGGATCAATTGTGCTAGTTGCACAAAACTTTCTAGCCAACCAGCATGCTCAAAACCATGCTAAACTCGTGAACAACATGCTAACAGCATACCATCAACTTGGCTGCCGAATGTCACTTAAAATTCAAGAAAATTCTCATCTGGACTTCTTCCCACAAAATTTGGGTGATGCGAGTTTGGAACAAGGAGAGAGGTTCCACCAGGACATTTTTGTTCTGGAAACAAGATATCAAGGCCGGTGCAAGCAGACAGGAGACAGCGGAGAGCCACAAACACAAAAACAAGTGTCTGAAACACTTATGAAGTGTAAACGTGTGTGTTGAAAAAGGACTCAGAGGTGAATTATGTGTAATTCTATATGTTGTTGCAACATAAAACTACATTTTTGTAATGTCATGGAACAATGAGGCAAAAGTTAGTTATGTATAGAGGTTCCACAGTAACCGTGGAACAAGAGAATGTAGCTAATCGCATCTATACGCGTAATTAACTTAAGATCTTGACATCCTATGCAGAATCTGATTTGGATTCAGCCCACCTGATTTAGTATAGGACACATGGATTAGGCCAAGTAGCAGACAATATTTATTTTTTTGTGATGCAGTGAAATTCTTTGTAGCAAAAAAATGGAGGGGGATATAAAAGAATATTACTGCCTTTTCGAAATTAGTTTCCTGTATATTCATTATGTGGTATCATTATTTATGGTTCCAGTTTACTAAAATCCTGTCTGAATTATTTCAATAATAGATGTGGGGTTGTTATGTATCTCTATCCCCACACACTCTTATAGCAAAGTTTATTGGTTTATGGTTAATGGATTAAGGACTCCAAGTCCACTGGTTGTTGAAGTTTGTGTAGTGCAAGCTGTGATAATGGAGCCTTCCTTGCAATGTAATAAATATCTTGATGCCTTAATAAGGGTCAGGTAGCAGAGGGGAGAAAGGTCACATATGGCCAAGTGCATATGACAACAATAAACCTAAAATGAAACAGAATAGACCAAGATGCTGTCTGCTTAGAAGTAGGGATAAAGGACTTTGGAACTTTGGGTTCTACAGTTAAGTCTCGCTTGGGAGATAGAAAAAAGACGAATTAAGGTATTATATTGGGAGTTCAGTTTCTTAGGAATCCAGATTGTAATCCAAAGGTGATATAAGACCTAAAATTATGGTATAGGTTTTGGGCCACATTTTGGTTATGGTTATTTTACAGTTCTTTAGTAAAACAATGGGTTAGATGAAAAAGCAATATGATGCAAGCAGTTACTGCCTAATAGCAAAGGTAATTGAAACTTTAAAAAGGACCTTGTCTTTATCTTTATTTTTCATTGGTCAGTTTCTGATGTGGGGCTTTTATCTAACTATCGATGCAGGCAATTTGGCAATGTTTATAGTTAGTAAAAATAACAATGAGTCCCCAACTGGTCTCAGTACAATTGGTAAGTCACATTACCAGATTGCAAGTCTAAATTTTTTTCTCATAGTACAAAAGCAAGTCATCCTTATGACAGGAAGGATGTTTTAGTAGTTTAAGGGAGTTGGTTTAGTTCTGACATTTGATGGACTCATTGTTACCTTGTTGTTATTCCGTATTAATACAAAACATTTGTTTGATTGACTGGTTAGCTAATAGGTTGCTGAGGACTTGTACTTAGAACGTTACAATAAGTAACATAATAAAATGATATTAGGACATAGTAGTTGATTAAATATTTTATTTAATTAATGCATTCGTTTGATGTAACAGCGGCTGTATCCACATGATATCTGAGGCGTCCATTTACTTCATTTTCATGAAGAAATGAGCTGTTTTTTTTGGGCATGGGCATGGGTATGTATGATTATTACAAAAAAAATAGAGGATGGTAATTTTTTAGGTTATTGCTGAAGCATGTTATGTATAAGGCTAATAAACTAAATTATATATTTCAGTATAAAACTGTTAAAAGGGGATTAATATTGTAAAGTAGTTTTTTATTGACAGCCGGAAGCTGGGCTCAAGACATCATTTGTTACGTGAGGAGTGAGGTTTTGTATTCCTTGTTTTTGAGAACATTTAGTTTTGCCTCATCTCATCTTATTCAGAAGTTGTAAATTTACTTGCTTCTGGTTCCTTTTAGATTCCTACAGGTGCATTGTCTGGGTACTGGGTCACTCATACATATTCTAGGTGAAAGGGAGTGCTGGTTTACGTAAAAAAAATTGGTATTAGTAGGAATGAAATGAAATTTCACTAGTTACATTTCTCCAGCTTTATTTGTAAACAACTATTGCCAAAATTTTTGAACATGGTCAAGTTATGGCATTCTCCTCATATATGTTGAAGCATGCTGGAGGGATGATATAGGGACATATATAATATAAAATATTACAATAAAGGTGTGACCAAGATTTTCCAAAAACAAGGCATCTTGTCATGATTTATAATATTTTGGAAAAGCAGTGCAATACCAGTGGTTAAAAAGCCCCCACCCCATTTAACTCCAAAACCCATGTCATGACACTAGACATGATGAAAATACAGTTTTATTTTGTAACAATATAGTAACAATCCTAGTGCAGTTCTATTATACTTTGCAGGTTCGAGTTCAATACATTTAAAATGAAACAAAAGATGTACAAATAATAAGCATTACATTAAATTAAATGCTAATCAATGATGCTGGTATACCGTTTAGTAAAGCAGGGATCTAGCAGACAAAATTCTGTAGAAAGATATGTTTTGAGTCAGAACAGCTACTGTTTGAGCTGTAGGTAGTACATTTTGTAAATGGTCTAACCTTTTATGGAGTCAGACAAGGTAATACATTTAGAGGAAGATCTCTTCTGGCTATTAGATTTGTGGATAATTTATGTATTTCACATTATGTTACCATGCAGAAGTAAAATTTGTGGTGAAGTCAAAGCATTTATAAAAACATAAATACCAATTTTACTCAACCATTTATAAAATGATGCTGAAGGTTTTATAATATAATTTTACACCTTCCAGAAAATTATTATATCCCTAAGTTCCCAAATATCCCACCTATTATGGCCTGTGATGAAAGGCAAAAAAAATCCTCTTTTCTCATACAAGTCAATTGAAGCACAGAAGCAGCTCAAAGCAGGCTAATGCAGCTAAGCAGCTAAACTCATTCAATTTTTACCTTTCCTACTCCATCAAAAAAAAGTTTAGGTTGTAGGCAGTAAACATGAATTGGTCATACTTATGTAATCAACTACATTGAAAAAAAATTGGTTTCTCAATTTTTATAAACTTATTTTGCAGTTTAATGTAACCATAATTGTACCACTGAAGTTTTATTATTATTGTAATTGTGCTTTAATAAATGTGAAACAAATTATAACTACATGCATTTATAAATCTTTGCATTTTAATGCCGTTTGAGCTACATTTTGGTAACTTTATTTTTAGGACTGAAATTTGCAAATCACATCTGGCACGTCTCAGTCGGCCTCTCTTGGACCTCACAAAAAATAAGCAGTTCTTAAGAGAACTTTGAGAGCTTCAAAAACTGTGGCAGTCTATGACTTAATCTACAAAATTGGAACTTTGGCGTTTTCCTTTTTTTTCTCACAGTCAGTAAAGATTATTGACGTGGCATATAAGGATATCATCTTTTCTTAGGAAAAAAATCCAGCTCTATTATGTTACTGGTAATTTCTTTTACAACAAGTCCTATTTTAACCTGGCTGGATGGTAGAATTGTGGATGTTTTCAAAGTAAAGGAAATAGGAACTTTACTTCCTCCATGGAAGGATTCCATGGATTCTAATTTCTCCCACAACAGTATGTAATAAATTAGTTATTATGAACAATTCTATGGTAGTGTAGAGGGATCAAGTCATGGAAATGTTAAGTGTGCTGAAAAGTTTCTGTTTTTCAAAGAAGCATTTATTCAAGAAAATAGCAATACACTCATTAGATATGCATTCTTTTGTGCAAAAAAAAAACATTGTTTGAATCCGAAGATATAGGCTGTAATTGTTGGAGCTCCTTAGCAGTCGTTTTAAGGAAGGAGAGTTTATCATTATCAACTGAAGATTTAACCTGGGTGACTTTTTTATTTATAGTAACCAGAGTATTTTTGCTTGTTAGGAGAATGTGAACTTCAGTGATGAAATGATAAAAATACAGATGTTTGCTCATTTAATAGTTTGGCTAATAAATGGGCATTGGCATAGCTGCATAGCTTTTGATTTTCTATCACATGGTGTGCAAAGACCTAACATATAAACAAAAAAGCTCTGGGGTTTCACAAATGATTTGTTTAATAAAAAACATCACAGTGGGAGATGCAAACATATTTTTTTTAATAATTTTTGACTTCTGCATTAAAATCTCCATGTAAAGGCAAGGGAATCTACAAAGGAATGTGTGACAAAAATTGAAATCAATTATAATAAAACCAATAGGGATGAAGCCAGAACACAGAGATTTCAGAGAGAGACAGAGAGAATGAAAATAGGAACAAACAGAAAATTGTAAAAATAAAGTCTAAAATCAAAAGGGGGGAGCAGGGTGAAACATCACCCCTTGGGAAATAACATGTAGGTAGTAAATGCAGCTTTGAAGGACTCAAAATGTAGCAGTGTACTGTACAAAGATAAGTTCCAAGATGCGGCCATGAGTGAGATAGGAGGGCTTCTTATGACACAAGTCTTGTGCTAATGTACTAACCCTCCTCTGTGCCCCACACAAGGCCTAGCCAGCCTTACTTTCGCCTACCTATTTGGGCCATGAGTTGGGCATTTGCTGCAGCCTTTGCTCTCATTTTGTTAGCTTTTGCAATGTCAAACAGAATGTTCATAAGGTTGGTTGGCACATCCAGTGAGAGAGTAAATTTGGTCCGCCGGTCACTTTTTGCCTTGTTTTGGTAAACCTTGCCTTTTACCTGTGCTTGTGACAGGTACCTGTAACGTGCGGCTGGAAATGTTCTTTTCTCTTTCTCATCTTCTTCCTCCTCCTCTTCCTCTTGAGACAGAAGATTATCACGTGGTCCAAAATCATAACCCCTTTTACTAAGAACAGAGTTTTCTTCTAAGCTCCGTCTCTTGGCATCTTCAAGTGCTTCCTTCAGGCAGCTAAATATCGACTCTGCTTTGTAAAAGTTGTAGTGAAGACTGGATCGGGCCATGCAAACTATGAGCAATAGCAGGAGAAGCCTAGTGTGAGGCATACTTCCACCCTGCGACTAGACAATGAGAACATAATATTATTGTAAAGCTGTATTGAATTTAAAATAATTAAACAAATTTTAAAAGTTTACTCTCTGTTCTGCAAATGTTAACTTTATCTTGCCAGATGATGCTTTGCACGGACCAACATATTCTGTTGTCGCAAGGCTTAATAAGTGTCCTTTCTGACCAGTGAGGTACAGGAGGGAGCAGACAAAGATCAGCTATTCAAGATAAAATCTACATGTGCACAAGAAAGCAGGGGAATCAGCGGAAGTAATAGTTTTTATTCAGGACAGGTACGTTATCATACTAAATAGTAAAAGTCAAGCAACCCAAAGCAATCGATCAGGAGGATACTGGAAATAGCAGCACACCACCACAAACACTAATTTAGGTCTACAATATTTCATGAAACCAGCATGTCCACTAAAGTGAAAAAAAAGAACTATACCACTTTCATCATTTCCTGGAATGTTTTTGCATCTTTGATAAAATGCACACTTTGGGCCTGATTTAGTAAATCTGTCCGAGAATGAAGAAGAAAGACTACCATGGGAGAACCAGGTAATCCAGCAAACCTGGAATGGATCTAGTCCAGGATTGAAAACATTTGCCAATCAATACCAAGTAATTTTTAGGAAATCCATTCTTCTCCAGTCTTAGAGAGCTTTAATAAATCAGACCCTTTAATTCTAAAGGTTACCTAACCCTCCCCTCATTGTCTTCTATGAACTTGTTTACCTAAGCGATTAGGCAAAGGGAAGCCTTAGTTTAGTACTACAATATTACCAATTATTCATAAGTGCTCAACAATCTTCATAATTAATTTACCAAACATTGACTGTGATCAACTTACTGAAGTCAGAACAATGAAAGTTGTATGCTTTGCATTAATGTTATTTGTCTTTAGCTATACTAAGAACTATGGTACTAAAACTTACCATTTTCACTGTCATGACAGACAAAACCAACGGCAGTGGTCAATTTTTACATTTTGTAGTTAAACATAAACATATTTTTATAGGTTATGAAGAACCTTGAAGAACCTATTTTGAACTTATATTTCAATATTTTTTATTACAAACCTCCCTGGCGGTATTATTATTTTATTATTTTTAAATGTCAAAGTAGTACATTTGACATTTAAAAATTCTTCTTATTTTAAACTTCCCACCAGTCATGCCCCCCAAGTGTACGCCGCCCGCACGCACACATGTTGCTTGCCTGTAAGACATCTGCATACCATGGCTTTGCAGATGCGGGCCAGGCATCGCCAAGGGGATGCAGATCCAGGGCCGGCATCGCCGGAGGACGCCACAGGCTCGTGGGGACCAGGTAAGCCCTCAATTCCACCCTGCGGGGTTACCCCTTTTTGTAATGAAAATGAACCCCGAGCCATACTTGGGATTACCCCCAGGGAGGTTAATAATAAACATAGGTAGTTGTATTAAAAAAAAATACAGAAAGTACAAAAGTAACAAAACAAAAACGAGGTATGCAACACAAGGACACGTTACAACATCGCTCCCCCAACATAATGATAATTTTCCCACTTGCCCCATTCTGTAGAGAATCTGCCTTTTCTTTTGAATAAATAAGGTAATCTCAGCTAAACAGAGTACAGTCATACTAATATTGTTTACCTTGTGTAATAGTTATATTACACAAAATTTTTTATTAAAAGAACTGGACTAATATGGTCTGAGTGTAAAGGGTTTTGTTTTGGTATTAAAAAGAAATGGAGACAATTTAATGTATGTGTATTTCTAAAATTAGGTTGGGATTTTGTAATGATTAAAAATACTTAAGAATTGTTTATTCGCTGTACATCACAAATTAAAAGGTAGGCTAAAGAATGTTGCACCATACAAACCCTCACATTATTCATATATATATATTTTATATTTAATATGTTATTTTGCAGGTATACAAAGTTTGGCCAGATAGGTGCTCATATGTTCATTATCACATATGGTACAAATAGTATGCTAGCGCATTCTATTTCCTATAAAGTTCCTATATAACTAGTTCCTATGCCTTATTTTCATTTGGAAGGATTGCTATGTTTTGCAAATGGTATTTTATGTTTAATGAGAGTTGATATATTCAAAAGTGTGGTGCTTTCATCAGGTTAGGTTCGCTCCATCTATGCCAGTGTTTACATGGGTTGGCAGAAGGAGTGTCATATTTTTGCAGATGGCAAACCCTTTACTTTTAACAATATTGAAAATAAACCTTGATCCTTGAAGAATAATTCATCGTTTTGGATCAGAAGACCTTAGAAAGGGAGGCATTAGACATGGCAGGGTTTCATGCTCTTAAAGCTTCCTCTCTGGAATAATACATCTTGGATTGTATTGCCATGTACCTTGGGACAGGGACAAGCCCCTGTTTGGTCTCAGCCCATTTTTACAAAATGGATTCACCATTGCCCTTCATGAATTGCATCAAAATGTACATAATTTATATTTGTAACATATCTTCTGTAGATGAAAGATAAAATAAAAATCTGGTACAATAAGTATAATGTAATATTTTCTTGTGAATGTTAACATTTTTCAGCATGACATCCTTATTACCAGTAGGTGATTTCACTGTTTTGATATTTTAAATAACATGTTTTCCTAAATTGCATATAGCCTATTGTTAAATATAACACTTAGTAATGTGTGTATAAACATCTGCTAAAACTGTAGACATTTGACTAACATTTGACTAATTAAAGGAAAAATGCTGTTCAATTAAGGAAAAATATTTTCACCAATTTTAGTCCTCAAATTACTTTAAAAAAATATAAAGAAGTGAATGTGATATTTACTAATTATTCATTTTAGGTAAATTTTCTTGGTGGTGTTTGAAATGACAATGACAAATTTACCTGCTGTATATATTTCATAAATGGTGCATTTACTGCTGTTAGGCATATCCCTATGGGCCCATTCCTACATGTGCACTTGAGAAATGTGTGCAAATTACTGTTTTGCTGTTGTAGGGTGTAGTTTCATGGATGACAGGGCTAGACTAAGGATGCAGCTGAGCCTCTGTGAGCAATTCTGTGAAATCCATTTTTTTTAAGGGTTTTAGTCACTGGTTACATGAGCATCAGTATGTCTGTTCGGGACCTTACTAATATTAGATACCGTGACTCTTATTTAAAGTTCGGTGTTGCTGCTGTTAGTTGTTTAGTATGTAGTCTTACTGACAGTGCTGTGGGCTGATTCTGCCATATACCTTTGATTCCTTTAAAAAGGCCCTGATTTATTAAAACTTTCCAAAGCTGGAGAGGATAAACTTTCATCAGTGAAGCTGGGGGATCCAGCAAACCTGGAATGGATCTGGTCCAGGATTCAAGACATTTGCTAGCAAATAGCAAATGACTTTTAGGAAATCCATTCCAGGTTTGCTGGAACACCCAGCTTTGCTCAGGAATGTATATCTTCTCCAGCCTTGGAAAGCTTTTATAAACCAGGCCCGATATGTCTGTGCCATGCTCCGTATCATTTGCCTGTTAGCCCAGGTCCCATGATAAAGCTCCCTCCTTCCAGATGACCTGCATTCTGAGACAGTAGGCTGAATGATGCTGAGTATCAAGAGGATCACCCTTAATCTTGTAAGTCCGATGTGTACAACAGAAAACAAGATAAATATTGCAGACTTCATGGTTCCAGTTCACACCCTACTAAGCAATGTTTTTTTCTTAATAAAAAGTGGAATTGGGCTTTGATGTGATTTAATTACAGCAGAGAGAGAAAAAAAAGTGGATAGTAATGGCTATAGCAAGTAATGAGATCTCACTACTTGAGTCCGGCTTTAGCAGTGATGCCAACATTACTCCATAATTAAATGATCAGTTTTGCTAGGTTGACACTTTGGACCTGATTTATTAAAGTTTTCCAAGGCTGGAGAGAATACATATAGAGAATACAATACTTTCAACAATGAAGCTGGGTGATCCAGCAAAGCTGGAATGGATCTGGTCCAGGATTGAAAACATTTGCTAACAAATAGCTAATGACTTATAGGAAATCCGTTCCAGGTTTGCTGGATTATCCAGCTTTACTGATGAAAGTGTATTCTCTCCAGCCTTGGAAAACTTTGATACATCAGGGCCAAAATGTCTGGCTTTATAAATTGACATCTTTTTTAGGTTCCATTACCTGCCATGATCGCAATGTGAGTAGAGCTGATATGTGCATGTTTTTTTTCTGTGGATGCACAACAGCTGAACCAAATAGCATAATTTCTTACGAACTCCTTGCATACACAACATTTTCTCAGAGGCTGTGATTTGTTGTGAATGGGACAATAGGAATTTGGGTCTTTACCCTTTGTTCACTGTTGCCTCTTGCAGTGGTTTTAACTCTTTCTAATGCAGACAACATTTGTAGAGTGCATTTTTTAGTGGTGAGTTTTTCTCATCTTGTAGTTGGGAGCTAGGAATGCTCATGTCGATAATTAGGAAGCTTGTACCATTCTTAGCACAAGGTAAGTCTTTATTCAGTTTCAAAAAAGCAGAGACTTGATGTTCCTCTTCATACCATAAAGCAACCGGTTTACTATTTTTTAATATTGTAAGGAAGTTTTTTCTGTGACTTGGTTTAACAGAGGGCAACAAATTTCTTCTTTTTTAGAAACGTTTTCCAAGGCTCTGAGCAAAATCTACTACTTCCTTTCTGAAGATCTAGTTGAGCGTCTTCCTGAACTATTTCTGGCTGTTCTCATGCCTGGACATTGCCATTGTTCTGGCTTAGGAAAAAATCCAATGTTTATCCTGTAGGGTAATCAGAGTTTATCAAGATATGATGATTATTACCATCTTTTTTCTTTAAAAGATTGTTACAAGGCTTAAAGGTTGGCTAAGTCTGTTACTTCTTTTCTTTCTGAAGAACTTTTTTTAGCTTTGCAAAAGCACCGCTTAGTTGCTTTGCAAAATTACATTTCACCATACTTCACATAATTACATATTCACCAACAACAGTTATTGATTAAATCGTCAGATTCCTAATATCAGGTTATGATTATCTGTTTGCTTTGTTGGCTTCTTTAGGTTTCAGTGATGTTTATTCTTTTATCACTACCTCTCGAAAATCATCTTCATCTTGAATTGGTGTCTCATGGTCTAATTGTAGAAGGTTTAACTTCAGTGAGTTAACAATTTTTTGCTGAGATGCATTTTTGCAAATGTGTGCAGTGTTGCTGTATTGGTTTGAAATCACAGGTTATACAAAGAAAGTTTTTTTTCCAGAGTTGAAATTATACACAGTCCATCACTGGACAGCAAAGTCCACATACTTCACTATGCATACACAGCTTTTTAAACTGTGGAAAGATTTGTTTCTAACATTTGCAATCATACACAGGAATAATACAGCAGTCTGTATTCTGATCCTGAGTGTGATTTATAAACAGATCCCAGAGGCTTCTATCATATGCTTACTCTGAATGCAAAGAATATATGCTTTTTGAGGCATCGGTACAAAAATACTGCAGATAGAGTAGAGCGGGGGTGTCAAACTCTGGCCCGGGGGCCAAATGTGGCCCCCAATGTCCTTTTTTTTTTTGCCCAAAAGGGAATCCTAAACATGAACTGCAGCTGGCCTGCCACTGCATTGGAATAACGCCGATACTACAAATCCCCGCATCACTCGCATCTAAAGACCAGGGGGCTCTCTGCCTATGTGCAGCCAAGCATTGGATTGTTTTATAGAGATGCAAATAATGCCAGGAATTTTAGTAGTGGCGCTATTTCAATGAAGATGGAGTTTCAGCGGTGGGCCACTCATAAGATTTAGCTCCGCATTGGCCGTGTCTGGCATTTCCAGCACTCCCCCTCAGCTGTACTTTTTCTTGCTACTCCAAGGCATGGACTTAAATGGTTGGATTTACCAACCATTAAAGGTTACTATTGAAATTTAACTTAGAAGGCCACAAATAGAGAAAGAGGCATAAGATTTTTGCTTAAATAAAATAAAAAAAATGTATGCCTCTTTCTCTATTACAATCTTGTTCCAGATGAATGTGAAGCAAAACCTCTTTGTTTCCATCTAATGAGAAGGAAACATTTCCTCAATTTTTTAAATAAAATTCAAGGTTGGCCCAAGACTTTATATAAGTTTTTAATTTTGGCCCTCTGTGTATTTGAGTTTGACACCCCTGAAGTAGAGTGTGTGTAAAAGACATTGGAAATTTGAATGCCCATTCAAATAGCCGTAAAAGCAGTGTATGTGGACAGTATGAGCACTTGCTGACTTGGCAAAATCTATAGACAGTTTAACTCCTAATAAGACACAGAACTTGAATCACATAGTTTTACTGTAGATAAGTACAAAGGATGTTTGTCTTTTGACATGTGAGACAATGGGTTTCCATTATCCAAATCAGGAGTGTGGAGGAGGAAGAAATTATTGTTTACCTGGAGTTGGAGAGTCTTGAAAATGTACCAACTCCGACTCCAACTCCACAGCCCTGGTCCCTGGTCTGTAACTGTACAGAGGAGTAAACACAGGAGTGCCAAACTAAAGACTGTACCAACTACAGACAAATCAGAGTTCATTTTGTACACTATGCTGTACATTTTATGTGGCATACCACATCACCACGTAGTTCCTTGTCCTTTGCTCCACTTCACTTGTGTGAAAAACATTATCCATTGCACTATATTCTATATGCTATGCAATTCATTCTTTACTGGACACCATTCCATTATGTATATTGTGACATCCACAGTACACACCATGTCATTCTGTACAATGAGCTGCTATAGAATTTATAACTCACCTCACCTTTTTATATTATATTTATGAAAAAAAATACTAACCAGTAAACTGTTAATTGGTCACAATTGTTCTTTAATAAGGTCTTTATAACACTACTCTTAAAGTATACATTGAGCCAAATGCTCAATAAACAATGGTAAGTTAGTTGGACATTGTAACGTTCCAGCATTAAATGGAAGCAATTAGATGTGTTTTTTGGCTTCTGCTGCTAGAAGAACTATCTGCACCATGGGCAAAACACTACCTAATCAACACTGGCATTGTATATTATTTTAATTGGAAGAACATATTTGCACTTTTTCAGTTGGATAGCTATCTGACTTAACACTAATTCTGTTATATATCAATATAAACACAATATTATATAATTTTGCAGAAATTGTATAATGATATGTGTTTCCTTTTAAAGCTGAACTCTATCCATACATAAGTAACCAGACACAAGCTGGGGGGTTTACAAGACCTGCTACAGAGAAAAATCAGGCTTCCTTTCTTGCCACATAGAATTGTGCTGTGTGACAGAGCTGTGTCAGTTTCAGAAGTGGTAGGAACACCACCAATCCTTTGTCAAGCAACCTCCTATTTTATATATTATCCACGTATTTATCTGTTTGCCTGAAGTTCGGCATTATGTGCTGCACTTCCCATCTTCTGATTTTCAGCAATATCTCTAAATTTCATCATCTTTTTTTTCTTCCTTCCTTCCACATTTTTTATAAGCCAAACATACCCTTGCCTTCTTTGTTTTAGTGTTTTTTATAAACTATTTATAGCTAGTTAAATGTTTAAAACTCCCTTCCAATAGACATCCTGAGTATCTGAGGTGTTATGTGGTGTCAGAAAAGAGCTGTAATGGTATTGTCATTATTAGTAAATATAAATAGATTGCATATGCAAAGGATGGGAAATCAGTTGCACTACAAATTAACCTTACCACATATTACCATATTTTCTTTTACATGCCACCTTGGCCCTGTAAATCCTTCCCCTAATCAATGTCCTTGTGAATAGCGATTTTCCTTTCATAAAGAGGTATTCATATCAAAATCAATCATCCAAACCTGCAGTGGTAAACTCATGCTAAGGTACTTTTTACTTTACATATGGTAAACCTTGCATGCGTAATTTGATGGCAATATACCAAAGAGTCTGTTGAAGAAGATGGCATTTCTATTGTTATAATCATTGATATAAACAGCAGTACCTAACTAGGTATGAGCAGCCTAATGCTATCTAATGCAGACTTTTTAATAGACAGCTCATTTAACCAGTAGCTCAATGTATTTATCTGAACACAGTTCATCCTTATATTGTTCTGATCTGGCCAATTTGGGTACTCATTGCAGACATTATAATGGAGTCTGATACCAGAATTGCTTCTATTTGCCAGTGCCAGCTTACTAATGAGGTCTAGCACTCCCTTCATTATATATATTCCCAGGGGATCAAGGCAGAATGGTGCCCCTTGCAAGGTAGCTGCTTTAGTCTTCCTGTCTTTGATAAGGACTGCAAAAGACAGAGAAGTTGACCCATCTGCAAAACCTAATCAGACACTAACTGTCTACAACAGCATCCTTCCTTACCAACAGATACAGGTCCTATTGTACTGGTTTGATGCAGAAATATGAGTTGTATCCGGGCTCCAATGACTATACTGGGACCTAGGCTATAGCCTGGTTTGCCTTGTGGATGGTCCTGCTTTGTATAATATAGAGAGGCAATCTGTTAGCACAGCCTTTGCATACCCAATCATGCTTTGCTCAATTAAAGATGCATATTTGTGCTTATAGTGTGCCTCCTTGTTGACTTATTTCTCCTATCTGTATGCTGCCCATTTGTTCTATTCAGCATCAGCTGTCACCAGTTGCAAACCAATTTTACTACAGATTGTTTAGGATTTGTGCATTTCATGTATTTTCCTACTGAGATGTGTAAATAGTCAGCATATGAAATCTTTGGATTTGTATGCTTTTAATCTCCCTTGTAATTTCAGATTTTTTCTATAACACCAAATATATTGACCCATGACCCACATAGCACGTCAATATTCTCTCTAATTTAAATCATCTTCCTTTTCACTAACACGAACAGGTCATAAAAAACGAGTTGTCCTAAATGTCTTCATTACTAAACATTGGAAACAACTTTTCCCTGTATTTATTTTACCTGCCAATGGTAGAATTACAGCTCTATTACCCCGCACATCTCTTACTGATCCTGTTAAGTACTAAAGGCGTTGTATGGGCACAAAAAGGTGATGACTGCTACAGGGCAATGCTACAACCATCCCAGAAGGCTAGTAGTCATTAAATCTTTGTCTACTCTGATGTGTGTCAGCTCTTTTCACAGAAAACTTAACTGTTAATCACTGTCCTTATATTGTATTATTTTTTTTGTAACAGGCATTATATGCTATATTCTGTAACAGATCCTTTACCTAAGAGCATTAAAAGAAAATGTATACAGGCAATCATGAGTTTACAGGAGGATACAGCAGCTTATTTAGTATGAATGGGGAAGGGATTAGTTACTTTAACAGACTACACTATTTTGCATTATCCTAAAGCTTAGTTTTCTGTGTTCTTTGTATTGACTCTTGGCATTGCCTTGGTATTTGTGGGTATATTATATTTAAAGATTGTGCATTTAGCCTAGTAGAACTCATTAAAAGTTTGTGTGCTTTGTCAGCCCATACATTAAACAACTTTTGTTAAAAACTTCTAAGCTAATGTGCACTCATCCTTGTTAAATGGTACACTGGTACAATGTTCAGTGTGTGATATACTACTGATAGTTTACAATATTTTGTAAAACATCAAGGATACATGAATTGCATGGAACTCAAATGGAGCATTGTAACTAAATGAATTTCAAGATCATAAAAAAATCTTATCTGATGTGTCAACTGTTCACCAGTGAAAGCAACCTTTAGCAACCATCTACTGAATGATTTTCCTATGTCTTTACCAAGAAAGCAAGTGCTGTAATGATCCTTTATAAATATATAGATATTTAATTTCCTACAATATATGACACAACCCCATTAAGCAGATTCAGATACCTGGAACAGACTAAGAACACATGTGTTACATACTTTATTAGTATGCCTCTAGTGCACAGGAATGTTTGGGGTCTTTAAAAATCAGCTATCTTATATTAGATATTACCTGTTAGTGTGTTTATAAATGCAGCATCTAACCTCACCAGTGGCAATAATGGAATCATTTATTGCAATATATCTTAAAAGGTTTTCTTTTAAAAATATAGATTGCAAGTTATCATGTAGGGTGTTATCACCAGTAACAGAAGTATGTATATGCCTTTAAAAGTATTACTTAGTATGACGCTGTGGAAGATAGCTGCACTTTAAAAACAAGAAAAATGACAAAAAACAGAAAAATAATGTTCTAACTGCCGTTATTGGTAACACAAAAGCACAAAATGAATGTGCATTGTGTTTGTTAACTTATATATAAAACAATGTATACAACACAATCCTATATGACGTCCAATCAGAATATATGATCCTGAAGATATAGCAGTTAGCACATCATCATTACACTACATTATGTTTGCATTCTAGGATCTTATTCCAACTTAGAAACTTGGATGGAAAACTGGTAAAATGTACTGAGTTCTGAAGAAAAACTGCATGCAGCAGGTAAATACAACTATTAGCAGCACTGCTTAATATGTCAGCTACTTAAACAATAAAAGATAATCATATTGCCTTGTTTGCAGCTGAAATAGGCTTTATGATTACAACTTTTATTGTGGAGTGTTAGTAGCTATGGTATGCTCTTCCCTGAAATTCTTTGATGAATTGTATATATGTGTTTATCTAAATCTTCCTATTATGTATTTACAGTCATTATCTAACTGCACAACATTCACAGCATTTTACTTTGCTAAATCCTGACACATATTGCTTTTTAGTACATATATTTAAAATGTGCTTTCCCCTGATCAACAACTGTAGTGATACCGGAATGCTGGATATATATCGTTTCCAATTAGCTTCAGAACTGCAGATTGTCCATGTTACTTTTAACTCTTGTAATATCTCAATAGAAATCGCTGGATTCTGTTTTCTAATAAATATATTCCATGAAGTTCAGGCAATAAGGTTTTTAGACAATATATATCTAAAAGTTAAGTGTAATTCAGTTAAAAATCTAAAATTAGATAATACTATTTATCCCCTTTACATTACAGATTGCAAAATTTTGATAGCAAACACAAATTTGGGGTCTATTTATAAACCAGTGAATCTGACTTTCACCGACAAATTGGTGGATAATCAATCACTGCCAATAAAAAACATGCACTTGAAAGATTCTCCAGCCCGGAATGTTTTAGTGAATGTCATATTTCTTGCTTCATAAATGGACCTCTATGCATTTTAATAAACATGTAATGAACACTCCTGTTCTGTATTTCTACAATTCATCGACTTTCTTCTCTCATTATTTACCGCTATAACATTTTTGTGGTTTCCAGTGGGCACATAGCAGCAGACAGGTCAAATATCTCCCTATTCCCCTCTGTGCTCATCACAAGTTGAATTTTTGACACCACAATAAAGTTCTTATCTAAATTCTGCTACTTTTACATTAGGGAGAAGAAATGCTGTTAGGAGTAAAAATAAGTTCCAAGCTAGGGATTTACTTTAGCAGTGCTTGTTTTGCCCTAAGTTTGCCATTACCTTGCTAATGTTGGAGGTGTCAGCAGTACTCTGTACTCACCTGAATGTGGCGGTGCTGATGAGTGACGCTCCCTTCTCTCTGCCTCTCAGGATAAAGAGATTTATCAGGCAGCTGCCTCTGACTTGAAAGTCTGCTCCCCCTCTCTCTTTCACTCCTACCCCTCCTCACTCTTAAGGAAGGGGCTCTGATATTTTCTCTATGGAAACGCTCCCCTCTCCTGAGTAGATAGAAAAGAAATGATAACAATGTCTCTTCATAACTTATAGACAAAGACAAGATTTTATTATGGAATAGTAAGGAAATGTTACCCTTGTAGCCATTCATTTATTTAATTCATTCATATAGCCCTGGAATATTGTGTTCTACTTTACTAGGTGCCATGAACTATTCTAGTAGTTCCAAACCCTAACTCGAGAACATTTATTTTTTTTAAAGCACAGCGCATAAAAAATGTTTCCATTTTTATATTTTATAAACTGCTGGTTTCCTCCAGCCCTCCTCGGCTACTTCCTTTCTATGTGGGTTACCTCCAATGATGGCAGCACATTACATCCTTGGACTGAACTGGCGTTCTGATGGTGAAAATGGTGGACCATTCCTGTGCTATATAACAATGCAGAAGAATGATGAGAAGATTGAATGATTTTGGGACAATTGCGATGTTATTCCGTGTCTAAAGAAGGAAATTCATGGCACCAATTCTATATATTGTCATGGAATATAAAATTAAAGCAGGAAGTACAAATTATAGTTTAGGGTGGATGTTGGATGTGTTTTTATTACTCAGACATGTCATGTCATATTTTTACAATGATATCATTAAACACAAAATATCCATTTCACATGTATTGGACACATCATTTGCTGTTGATCCAGCACAAATATCAGCAGAGCTCACTGGGAATCGGCAATGGCATCCTATCAAAATGCTTGTGAAATTTTGAATTAAAATAGATGTGAATATAAATGTATGGCTTGCTGTATTTGGTAAACCATCCCAGTTTAATTAATAACACTGGTCAACAAACAGAATAAAGTCATTTTAGGGTATGTTTGATGCACAGATTCCAACTATGATATTGGTTTTGCTAGATTGGCTCCAGTTTTTTTAAATAATGATCTAAATAATAACCTCATAGAAAACTAATGAAACATGAAAATTAAGCAAAATTAAACTCGATATGTCTACATATACAAAATTAAATTTTTGAAATAAATATATTTTCAATATATTCTATATTCAGTATATTTACAGAACTAATCACAAAGAAGTCAAAATCAATTTGTATGATTTCCTTTTGTGCTGATGATCAGGGCAATCACATTGAAGGCCCCAGCAGTAGTTTGCTATCATGTGTCTATCCTATCTGCCCTGATACCTTTCTTCCATCGCCTTTATATCTTGATGGAATCTCTCCTCTTGTTCCTAACTGAAATCACCAAGGTTTTCTGGAAATTTTTGCAAATGGCTATGGAGATAGTGTACCTTTATGCTCATAGTAGCACCCAAATTTTTAAAGTTTAACAGCAAGTTTTGTACCAGTTGTTCAGAATTTTCTGCTTTATGGTTCTTGACAACCATGACATAGTTGTGCCAGGCAGAAGCTTCAGTATCAGTCATGTAACTTGTGAAATTTGAATCATTTATTAGTTTCTGAATCTGGAGTCCATCAAAGATTTCTGCTTTTTATTTTTCAGTACTCAATCCAGGGAAGAATCTACAAATGTATTTGAAGCAATCATCATCCTTGTTCAGAGCTCTAACAAATTGCTTCAATAATCCCAACTTTATGTGTAGTGGAGGGAGAATGATTTTTTCTTTGTCAACCATTGGCTCATTAATGATATTAGCTGCACTTTTTTCATGTTTTCCCTTGGAGGCCATGTCACTTTTTTCCAGTGATCCTGCTTTGCTCTACTAACCCACAAGCAGATGAAACATGGGTACTTTGTGTATTCACTTTGCTGTCCAAGTAGGAAGTTCACCATTTTTAAATCAACACATATGGACCATTGGTGTTCATGATAGCAAAGCTTTTGTAAGACAATTTTGATATTTTCATGTTCTTCTTTAGGTTTTGTCGAGTGACCAATTGGAATTGATGCATAGCAGTTGCCATTATGAAGTACAACAGATTTCAAACTTTGAGTGGAACTGTCTATGAAAGGCCGCCAGTCTTCTGCTCAGTGTTCGGGTACTCCCATATGGGCTAGTAGTCCAGGGATGTTACAGTTAACAGTGCACAAAGTCTCCATCTTCACTGAAATATGGTAGGAGTGTCACCTCTCTTGTCCTATAAACCGTTATTTTATTTCCGGTCCCGTAGTTTTTTTCTTTTAGCCTGGATGCTAAAAGTTCAGATGCTTGTTTTGACAGACTTAGGTCACGTATTAAATCATTGAGCTCTTCTTGGGAGAACTGCTGGTTTGATGACACTTCCTTCATATTCTCTTCCACTGCTAACTCCTGGATTACACTCCAAACCCTATATATCCTCCATGCCGGATACAGGAATATCAGGGAGTGTACTGAATACTGGTATGGGAACATCAGCACCATGCTGCACAGGTCGTCTTGCTGATTCCAAATCAGGGTACTCCCACTTGTTTTTCTTGTAATGATTGAAAACTTTTACATTCACAGCACAAAAATAACAATCATTATGATGATTTTTGGGCTCTCGATATACTATAGGTACACCAAATTTCAAACGTTTCAGTTTTCCATTTTTCCACTGACGTAGACACTGTACACAAGTTTTGCATACCATATGATGGGCCCAATACTTATACTTGGTCCTCTAGTTTAATACTAAAATATGGAAGGTTTGCTTGTTTCACAAATTCTGTAATGTTTCTTCTCTGTTTTTGCTGAGAAAATTCACCACAAATGTAGCAAAATACATTGGGGTCATTTAAACAACTTCTTCTTGAAGAAAAAAAGATAATGTATAAATAAAAAGAAGGCAAATTAATTTTAATGAAAATAATGCTACATTTAATATATAAGATGCAAAACATCGGTGTAAATAAAGATTAATAATAATATGCTGTGTTAACATTTGTGGTTGGTTAAATCGTCTATTCTGATTCCTGTATCACAAAAACTAGAGCCAATTCAAGGAAACTGATGTCATTTCTGGATTCAGCAGACTTGAAATACACTAAATATATTGTAAAATCCTTGGCAAGTGACATGTTGAGCTGTGTAATTAATACTTTTACCATCACCTCATTATTTGTTTCAGTTCAGTGCTGCTGATTTCTTCCAGCCTCATAATAACCACTTCATGTTTACATGTACTCGTGTGGCGCAATGGCTGCATATTGTTTTTCAGGCTAGGTTTCCTGATTGTATAGACTGTAATTGTATACTGTATGTTAAAATAATCCAATGTCTCCATTCGATTTACCAATGCAGGAACACACTTGGGGGACAGAGACTAAGGCTATGTACGCACATCAGATGAGATGAACGGCCATGCCTGTCTTGGGTGAGAATCTGTACAGTGGTCACCCATTGTTTATGGATCTGTCAGGAAGGATGATGAGTTTGTTGGCTAAGTATTGCATAAAACATGGACCATCATGGCTGGTATTATTTCAATGGAATGGTTTTTGGACTGGAAATACCGTAATTAGTTTAACATGTTAAAGGGTTTATGATAGTACAGTAATTGTACTAGTTTTAAGACATCATGACGTAGTGGAAGCAAGAACCAAAACTAAAAGGTATGTCACCTCTTTTATGACAATACTTTTTACTATTCTAAAATGTGCATCCTAGCTCAGATTCTCACCTTCCATTACATATGCTAATATTATGTATGCATAAAGTGCCAACAATTTACATTGCTTTTTAGAGTCCTTAGCCATGTTACTGCCTCTCAATGTCCCTACCATAGTCATATGTCCATAACACAATCTAACCTCCAATTTTTGGTGGAAGCCAATGAACCAACTAATATGTTTTTAGGATGTGGGTGAAACCTAGAATGCCCAGATGAAACTTATTGTGGACATTGGCATATTGTAGCTGTTTTGTGGTGTCTGCTCCCCCCAGTACAGTTTAAAAGTACCAATCCAAACCAGCCAATGTATGATATTCCATTCATGGATGCTTTGAATGGAGATTACAATGATAATTGCCTAAACCTGGATTGCCGGGTTTCCTTATTTTTCTCTAGTTGTAAAGTGTACATCCTAATATTCACGGTGCATAACATATTGCATAGAAAATCTGTTATGAGGCTTTCACTCGTGGTGTGAAACCGCTCCCAATCTGCTGCTGTGAGACTGGGAAAGACCTGGATGGGCACATGGCTGCAGCTGTGGTGCAAATCCTAAATAGCAATTTGTGCCACAATCTGCCACAGTTGTGTGCAAAAATAGGTCTCAATCTCTTCCATGAGACTGCGGTGAAGCCCGTAGCAGAACTGGGTCTAAAATAGCCTTTACATTATTTATTTTTTTAGATAAAGTTACAGTTTTAGTCCATAAAGTTCAATCACTAGGGAAAGAAAGCTATACTAGAAAGCTTCATATTCCAGATAAAACCTTACAGTATATACATAGTTGATCCAAAGGAAGGCAAAAAAAACCCTTACAAAACATGGTTTACAACAGATAAGCAAGTGGATGTTCCCTGGATTAGCAGTGTCTGGTGTCATTCCATTTAAACTTTAATACATATTTATATTCTGTGGTTCTAGAAAAGCATCCAGCTTTCTCTTAAAGCAAAGTATAGAACATGCCAAAATTACTTACTTACTGCAAAGAGTCCCTTATGTATGCGGAGATTGCCCTTTGTAATGATCTTAAAGTAAATAATTTTGAACAAAGTTATAGAGGGTGATCATACCCCCCCCCCCCCCCCCCCAAAAAAAAAACACTCAAGGGAGAATAAATTCAGTTCAGCCAATCTGTCCTGATAACTGAACTCTTCCATTCCTCTTATAAGTTTAGTTGCACTTTTCTGCATTACTCCCAGTTCCACAATGTCCTTTTTGTGAACTGGTGCCTAAAAGGGGACTTCATATGTTTGTTAACACATGAATACTTTTGTTTCCATTATTACAACAGAAGTCACAAAAAGCACATGTTTAGGTACGTTCAAACTAGGGAAATGTATGTTTATCAGTGAATGTTCATATAGATTTAGGGACCTTAATTGCAGTGTGCACCTACATCCATGCGAACATGTAGACCCACAATGCTAGCATTCTGCAGCGTTTCATTGCTTTTTCCTATGTGTTTTGGAAGGATGGCTAAGCCTTAGAACTACAGTACATAAATACTAGTAGAAATACCTGTAGAAAAGTATTCTTTTGCAAGTGTAGTACTGTAAAGGAAAATTATTGGTCCTCTTAATATATTGTAATTATGCCTAATGTAAATCTATGTGTAATTCCTTCTCAGATAAATTAGGCGTGTTTCAATGTCATCCTGTTTCAATGTCATATGCTACTATGAATCTCTGTGTTACCATGGAGTCCTAGAAATGGTGAATCTGACGTTGTATATTAGATTTGGACTGACACCAGAACATTGGTCATGCAGTTTTCCAGTTAGTGTTTAGCCTTGAGAGCTCCCAGGCCAAATGCTGTGCAATACATTGCCGTTATATCATCCAAAGCACCATAGAGAAGGGAAAAAAATGCTGTTAGCATTTTCAGCATCTTTTTATAGGTAGATTGGACATTTGAGCCATTATATTAATATTTCTTATTTACTTGTTTATTTACAAGTGTGTAGCATCATTGTAAGGAAACAAGTTAGATAAGATAAATTCATAATAATATAGTGTGTGTAATATAATGTTCCAGGGGAAGATCAGCTTAAAAGCACATAAAATTTCATCAGTGGATTTTAAATCACACTCAGCACCCACAAAAAATTTTGAAATGTATTTATTTCAACAAAAAGTCCAAGCATCCAAGAGCATTCAAGATTTGTTTTTTTTCTGCTTGACCAATGCTTCTACCAATTGTGCCATAGCTTCAGGCTCTACTATGCACCTGGAGTGACTTCTTTAGCTTTATGTTAAGCTTTTTAAGATTTTATGATAAGCTTATATTCATCTATGTGAAAGGGACAACACTAGATTCACATGGGCAGCTCTCTTAATATGGAGACCTTCTTGTCTGCGGCTCAAATAGGTGTTCCAAAGCCTCCAGTTCCTGCCCTGGCAGTCGGATAGATTGTTAGGCCCATCTGATCTTTCAAAAGACATTCTGGAACTGAATCCCATAAA
This sequence comes from Pyxicephalus adspersus, assembly GCF_032062135.1. Taxonomy (NCBI): domain Eukaryota; kingdom Metazoa; phylum Chordata; class Amphibia; order Anura; family Pyxicephalidae; genus Pyxicephalus; species Pyxicephalus adspersus. The sequence continues at coordinate 110,462,267 of NC_092859.1, forward strand.
AAACAGCAAATCTGTAGTTAAACAATTACCCGGAGCCCTATTTAAGTCCTTTATCCTATTTCCAGGTGAAATGGAGGAAAGCACTGCCAAATACCCTCTAAACAATATATATATATATATATATATATATATATATACACACATATATAAAACCAGCTTGCACATTCATGTTTAAATACAAGCAATAACTTTATTTCAGATGTAAGCACATTATACATTGATGTTTTGAAATATATTTGACACAGTAATTGTACATATGATTGTATTCCCATAAAATCTAAGACATAGTTTTGACAAAATTATTTTCATAAAATATTTTTTTTGTGACTGGAATCTGCAGATTTGAAAAATTATGTTAAACACAATCTGTGTCCAATAAAATCATGGAATGTTTAGAAAAATACTGATTCATTATTCAAGAGCTAAGTTGCACCTAACAAAGATAGCCAAAGAAACTAAAAGTATATCTGCACCAGAGCACTGAGTTCTCAAATCTAGTACAACAGGTTTTTTTTTATAAATGTAGAAGAAGACATTATGGGGTTGTCTTTCAAATATTGTCACATCTATTGAAATAACCAACTGTAGTTGTCCTATGAAGATGAGTAAACCTTGAACACCAACCAAACAACATAAACACAAATATGCAAACTTGCCAAAGGTTTTGTTCAACTATGCTTGGGGTTAACACTTGTATGTATGTTGCACTATACATATTGTACACAGACACACACATAAAAGTCCAGACAAATGATACATTATTTAGGGTACTAATTAAACACATTTATCATTTCTAGATATTCCCTATATTATTGCAATTCTTCACTGTTTGGAATTTAGTTCCACTTTAAAGACCCACAGCAGCCCACTATTGTTCTTATAACAAATCATGGTAATTTTTTGAGTATCACATTTAAATATGTAGAATGTAGATATAGAAAATGGTCTTTTACTAATTTGCACAATTTCAAAGCTGTGTTGTACTTATAATGTTGTATATGTTAGTTTTCAACATTTTTGAGCTTGTTTAGACATCACCTAAAGTATTACAAGTGATAAATAAAATGTCTTGTAATATTCTATATGTAGAGTAGCCTTCTCGTGTTCACAATCAACTCAGTGTTACCTAAAGCTGCCCTTTCGTACGCCCACTCGTGCTTGTTAGTTTAACAGCTAGAAAGTTATTTGTACTACTGAAGAAAAACAGGACTTTCTTAAACATTTTTCTCAAATAAAAGCATGCTGCTGAAGGAAGACCTGTCAACAGCAAGCTTGGTGGCTTGTATTACACACTAGGATAGTAACTTGGTCTCACTCTGTGTACAGCTCTTCAAGATATTACTATATTTTCTAGATTTATGTTTCCTTAGTAGTACTCATTCATTCAGTTTAAAATGTCCCCAAATTTTCCCAAAGCTAAACTTTATCTGTACATCAATAGATCCCACCATTTTTGACATTTTTGTTATAATATAATGCATCAATGCTAACTATTCATCAATGCATCATTTGTCTTTTGCTTCATAGTTGAATTCCTGTACAGGAAATGGTTCACATCTTCAAGTTTTATACTTTCTCCTCCCTAAATTCTTAGTGCTCTCCGAAAAGGAACCCCATAGATGCAGGGGTGCTTGAAAGCTTGGAAACCTAAATTGTGCAGTTTTCACAACAGGTATGCCAGGCAATGCTGGTCTTGTTTATTGATAAAAATCCCATTGAGGTTTGCAGGTAAAGATCAGTTAAAAAAAAAACACAAGTTATCATATCTAACTAAAAAAAAATAAAGTGCTATATTACTGATAAATTGAAAATAGTGGGTACATTCCTAGCACCAAAATCGTATGGAATAATATAAAACATATTATATGGGCAGCACGGTGGCTCAGGGGTTAGCACTCTGGCCTCTGCAGCGCTAGGTCCTAGGTTCGAATCCCAGCCAGTACACTATCTGCATGGAGTTTGCAGGTTCTCCCCGTGTCTGCGTGGGTTTCCTCCCACATCCCAAAAACATGCAGTTAGGTTAATTGTCTTCCCCCTAAATTGACCTTAGACTATATTAATGACATATGACTATAGTAGGGACATTAGATTGTGAGCTCCTTTGAGGGACAGTTAGTGACATGACTATGGACTTTGTACAGCGCTGTGTAATATGATGGTGCTATATAAATACTGTGTAATAATAATATTATTAATAAAAACATGGTCTAATTCACACTGATCTGGTAGACTAGCAATAAAGTAAACCTTTGCAAGCTCTTCCCCTTGCTAAGCAAGGAATCAAGGCACAGTTCTTTTTTTTAGAGGAACTAGTTTTTTATGTAGCAACTTTAATTTTGAGTACATACATTTTATATAAATCATGATACTTTTTATAAAAAGTATGATCACTTACTTCCATACCCCAGTAAAGGTGCCATTTTACAGACCAATCAACAGGCTCCCATGGTTATTCTTGTCTGAATATAAAGTGAAATTTATATAAACTAATAATCTGCAGTTTTAGCAAATGGACCCAAAATGTTTATAGTTTTTCTTTAAAAACAGAGAGATGGGCAAGCAAAAAGATCAGTTTAGCATCAGGGATAGAAAATGTAATCTTTTAATTTTTCCGTAGCATAGATATGAGCTCTGTTTGCAGTAGTCCACATTTTAGTTTATTCTGATCTGTAAATGAAAAGGTTTTGTAATTACAACAATTCAGGCAATGGTTTACAGTAACAACATGAATTACACCGATACTATGACAACTACATTATCTCAGGTAGGTTTTATGATATTACTTAGAAGTTCATTCAGTTGCAATTGCTTTTTATTGTTCTTAGGTTAGCTTCCTTATCTAACAGTATTTAGGGCTTCCTGAGTAGAGCAAGTGGATACCTGCCAAAATAATTAGTAGCTCACAATAGATGACCAAGCTTCACTTTAGTTTTTCTAGCGCTTTGAAATGTTCCTCCTGCTTGACATCTGAATACACACTTTGCATATCAATATCTCTATCAACGCATATCCTGTATATTTCATTCATATTCCACATCACTTACTCCTACCTGCGTCAGTACTGCATTGCCATAGTTTTTTAGGATTCCATAGTGTGATGGATAAAACTTGGTGAGTGAAGGTTTTAGCGGATTATTTTTAGATAAATTGTTTGAAGCTGAGCTATAGCCTATTCTAGTTATACATCTGAATGATATCAACTGAATGTCGATATTCTTATCAGTGGAATAGACAGGGGAATGGCAGTTGCTGAGACTGGGCCGCATACACACGTGCAATAATAGTCGTCAGAAAGGATCTTTCACAATTTTTTCCAACGACTATTATTGCACGATGCACTAATGAGTGCAGTACGCACATAAATAGAGATGTCAGGTTTCTGTCGCTGGAAATGATTTTATGTGATCATGCTCACTGACAGAAGTATGACCGAGCACTGTACACACAGTGCTGTCCGGTTCTGTGGAGAGGTTGGGGGGAGAGCAATTGAGTGCACCCCGCTGGGCTCTACTCCTTGGAGAAGTATTCCACTTTCCCCCCACTTAGTTGTTCATTGATCCACCAGGATGGATTGATAAACAATGTCAGAGGAACACTGCTGCATCACGGGCCTCTGGCAACAACAAACTAGTGCGTACAAAGCATTAGACTAAGTTCATTTTTGACAGCAAAACAGCTGTGATTCCCCTTCATCATCCAGTCCTATGCTGCCTCAAAGCCCTGGTTTGAAATGATTAGGAGTGAATGAAGTTCCTTTTTGTGCCTGCCGTGCATTTGTGGTGCAGTTTATGAGACACTTCATGCAGTTTCACAGGGCAGTCTGCCACTGAACCACTTCAGTAGGTTCTATTGGCATAACTTTAAGGTTATTACAAGTGACTAAAAAGTGTTTTGGTGTACAGCAGCAAGAGATTAGATATGTATTGCATGCAGTGCAATATTGAAAAGTGCCAGGTGGTGCGCCTAGCTAAAAGGGGCTGGAGAGAACACCTATGTTCCTAGGCAAGATTTTCCTATGCAATGCCTCCATGTTATGCTAAGTGTTTAACTGGCAAGCACAGCATTTGACAAGATAAGGCTATGTTGGCCCTTCTGCAGTTCAAACACACTAAAATAGGACATGCTGTGTTCAAAAACAAAATGTGACGCAAAGCGAGTCAAACACAGATTGTGAGCAGCCCTATGCTCTGCTTAATGAAAATCACCCTCTCTCTTTTTGTTGCTGACTGAAGGCAAAGCAAATGATGGTTTTCATTATAAAATCATATTTAAATTAAAATACAAATCATGTAAAAAGGCAAATGTATTTCAACTAAATGTGGGAACAAAAGTTATTGTGTCCTATTTATTTAGCAAACAGTGGATGGAAAGAGCAAGATTACTTATTACCAATTAGTACTGATTGCCGTATTCTCTCCTTTTCCACTGGTCCTCTGCAGCTTCTAATTTTAACTGGATGACACCAAGGGCCCACTCACAACCCAGAAGTCCTCCCTGGACATAAACACGCATGTAACCCTCGCAGTGTAGGGGTCGCCAGATCCAAGAGAGTTCAATTTAAACGTCAATACATATATTCTTAATTGTGCTAATGTTATAACATTGTTAGATAAATTTGGGTTTTGTATGATGTGCTTGTATGTATGTGTTGGGTGGGCACAAGGTAGCTGGCCAGGGAATGATAACAGTTTATATACTACCATGATGGAAGAGGTAACAGTAATTTTGTTTAGACATACCTGTTGCTAAAAGAGCTGTAGCTGAGCTTTTCTGAGTAGGATAGGAGGAACCCTAAACAGGCGGCTAGTTCAAAATTCATGTGACTTAACTGAATTGGCCACAACTGCTCCTGGGAACTGTGTTTTGCATAGAACATGGTTTAACAATGCTACTTAAAGCCTTCCTACAAGCCCCAGCCTTGACAGTGCTTTTCACACACAATTTCCCACTTTAATTGAAGCTCTTAAGGTAACTTTGTGATCACTGTGGGAATTTGGCAGATTTTATTTATTGTATTTCATAAACGACAAATAAAGCAGTATGAACTTTACGGTTATATATAAACCAAATAAATGTTTTTATTGATTAGATTACATACTTTTTTATAATTTGTTATATTTGATTGTTCTAACAAAATTATGTATTCTAATAATTAAAAAATAGTTTATTTTGTTTATATATAACAACTTTCTGTAAGCTTCCTAATACTTGAATTTTTGTATATGTGAATGAATTTGGGATGTAGTATTTTTACACCTACCACTATGACACATTATTTATTAAGTTTATTCTATTTCATCTAAAATCAAGATTCATTCAAATTAGGTAATGATTGCAATGATTGCAATGATATACTGCATAGAGCAGTGCTGTTCATCTACTTTTATTAATTTTCCCCTTTTAAACTGATTGCATCACATAACAGATCAGATGTTCAAGCTGTTATCTGTACCAAAAGAAAGTAGGAACACTCGTTCCTATGCGTTTGGTAAATATTTATCATATATGTGCAACGTTTTGCGGCATCAGTGAAATTGTTGCAAATGTATTAAAATTTAGAACAATACATACTTTCTGAAGGAAATGAGAGCTTAGCAACTAAATAAAATCCTTTTTTAATAAAAACCGGTTGCCAAGCATATATGTGGTTAACATCATTAAAAGACTGAGGGGATGAGGGATAAAGGGATAGTGTAATAAAATCAGCTTGATACAATATCAATATAGTGGTCAGATAAAATAATCTCACAAATCATGAAAACTGTCTCTTTCCCGACACTTTTTGCAGTTTGGCTTCTTCAGGGGATTCAGAGAGACTTAAACTTTATTGACAAAATATAAAGAAAAATAAATCTTTTCAATCTAGTTTAAAAAAAATTCCAATTATTCACAAAAGGAACAGATATAGTATAATTGTATGTTTGTTACCATATAGGCAGTCAACGCAAGAAAATATTGTATTAGCTATATTCAAGTATACATACAAGGTATGTGACGGTCAATACATCTAAAAAGGCGAGTAAATGAAAGATTTTTTTCACTTACTTTATCCTTGACCAAATGCTAATCGGTAGGATGGTAAAAGAAAAGAAGGAGTTAACCAAGAGGGTACACATGGTATAGTTGAGAGTATAGGGTGTACTTCTGTTAGTCAAAAAGATATAATCCTGATGATCTAGATGGGTTAGAAGTAAGAGAATGAATCTCAATTGTTGGGTGGGAGGAAATACATTATGAAAATTCCTTGATACAGTGAAAGCACTTACATGTATAATGTGACTGTGGAGGAGAAGCTATTAAGGCTACAGAGACTAAGGTAGTAATTGATCCTAGTGATAGGAAAAGATCCCAGGTATTGTTGGGTCCTGATATCTTTAAATTTATATAGAGAGGGATAGAAAAATAGATATTTAGTGTATTGGAAATAAATATCTGTCTTTCCCTCTGTCTTTTTACAACAATCATCTATGTACACTATGTCCAAAATAAGTGCCAAATGAGAATACTACAACGCTGTTTTACTTCCACAGGAATGCTGACATTAATGTGTTGAAAACAGTCCTCTGTGGTATAAGTGTAGCCTGAAAGACCCACCAGTTTTATATAGACGCCCTAGTTGTACTACGTTAAAATCTTCATTGATCGAAATGTTATCTGAACACCCCAGAGGACTTTATACTGTATGCCCTTTGCTTTCAACAAAGTCTTAAGCTAAGTGTGTAGGACGAGCTAACTTGTTTTGATACCAGCACAAACAACTCTAATTATTAAACACCAACTAGAGTGTAAAGGAAGCTGTCTGGCCAGTTCACTTTGTATTCCTTAGAGAAGTCAAATGAGGGCTTTGGAGAACTCTATGCACTAAATACCATCAGATTTCTGACAGCGTCATGCCTTTCAGGCCTTGCTTTAATTGCTTCTTTTCTTACTCATATCTGGCAATTAAAAATAATCATAATATAAATCGTTTCTTAACCCGCACAATACTGCAGACAAGTGTTTCTTTAACAAGGACATGCAGGACCATGGGTTTTTATGGAATACAACAGATGTATTTTAATCAGCATGCTCTATATGTATTTATTAGAGTAATTTTTACATAAAAAGATATATGTTTATAATAGGTTTGAGAAGCTGTTTACAATATCTGGAGTGCCCTCAGATAGGTGTAGAGTATATATTAAGCAAATGCAAATGTTGAGTAGAGTAGGAAATGTTTAAGGAAAGGCATAACATAAATCATTCTAAGGTATGCCTCATCCATAGGCAGTGTTTTTGTTTTTATTTAAAGGGGATTATGTTGTTATTATTCTATTGATCTTGTCACTATAAAAGTTTTACTGTCATTGTCATCAATACTGTCATCAATACTGCTGTCATTTTTAGCATAATCTACAAAAGGATTTAGAAATCTTCATTTTAGTTATCCAAACACATGAAAAGCAAAATGTGGGGATGAAATAAGTAAAAAGGAGCTTGCTGTTAACATGAATGGATACCTGAACTGAATTTTTGTTACAATTTAGTGACTGAAAATATTCAATTCTTTTAGTAATGTGTAGTGTTCTATTACATCTCATGTCACATACTCATTAAATTTAGACATGGCTAGATTTACTCATATGCATGGATTTTCCCTCTCTCTTCAACATATGGATACAAATTCATTTAACTGAGTAGGTATTTAGTATACCTTAAAGGTGGATAATTTGTTTACAGTTTTATCAACAAGCTCCTGAGGTAGTCAGGATCTGGGACTTAGTAATGGGTGCTGTGTTTATATCTTCAGCGCTATTGTGTGATATTTTATAACTAGATAAAAACACACATTCAAAAGCAATACTTTTTTAATGATTGCAAAAAGTTTTATGTATAAAACTGAATGGTATAAGTTATAGAAAAGAAATAGAAAACACACATTTTCTTGTTCTTTACTGACATCTTGTGGCCTTTAACCTCAAAGAAACATTCACCATAAGTCTAAATGCAGACATTAGTGCTTTTAATATTAACATTCCTTTGCTGACTTAACAAGTGCTGTAAGTATGTACATTGTGCATATTCAATTATGAATAAATGTGTTAGCACGTTAATGGACTACCTTGTAGCCCCATTGCACTCCTAAAACTAGCAACATCTCACTGGTCAAGTAAATAAGAAAACAACCCCATCATAAGCAAACGTGCAAGTTGTCACTAAAAACTATGGCCACAGTGAGTGTCTGGACACTAAATTCATAGGTATCCATTTGGTATGAGATGACATGACAAAGCATTGTTATCCAAACACATCGGTATCATAAAATATATAGTATCCCTGCCTTTGCCTCTAATGATCAAAGAGAAAAATAAGTATGCCATACACATTATTTTGTTAAAACAAAGAACCCTTTTCTTTTTTATGTTTTTCTTCCCTGCGCTGGTCACACTCAAACTTGTTGAGTATTGTGCGCTTCAGCAGCAGTTGCACATTACAGTTTTACTGCAATGACTGAAACAACACCCAGTGTAACGTCAAGGCTGCTTGTATTCCAAATTAACAGCAAACAGAAATGGGTGACAATACTGTTGCTGAATTAAGGATTGCCTCCCTAAAAAGCAAGTTCCTTTAAATACACTTTACAAGCACAAATTCACTTTTTAAGTGTTTACATGTTTGGGTTTTGATACTTTTTAAAAGAAAATAATGGAAAACCAAAAAATAAAAGATTTATAGCTATAATGACTGGTCACAAAGACTAAATCTATTCCTAATTAGGAAGATTTAAAGACAATTCAGATTTAGAGGTAACCAAACGCTGGTATAAAAAGGCTGAAATTCACACACTAGTTACAAAGTCAGAGGGAGTGACTCATCCCATAGGGCCTATTCACACTATTGTATTGGACTATTGCCATGCATGAATGTGCAATCATTAGGGAAGACAATTCATTTAATGAGCTGCTGCACACACCAAAACAGCATGTACTACTTCTTGAAGTACAACACACATCTATAGTTAAGATGCTTTGAGGTGCCGTTAACAAAAATTGTCACATGCATTTCACCAATGTAAAGTCCATTGCTGTCACACAGTAGTGTGATTGGGCCCTTACAGTATCGCCACTTTTAAGGTTTTGGTCAGACAAAGGTGCCCTCCAAGCAGAGGGTAATAAATGTGTGTTAAATAAATATAGCATACAAAGTAAACTATCCTCACAGAATATGAGGTCATAACAATCCTTTGGGATTATTTTACTCAATAATGATGAAATTATACAGGGTAAACAGTATTATTATCCAAACTTGTTTATTTATATATTACATTAGCTTGGAAACTTCATTTTTTTACAGTTGCTTTGTATATTGCTAGCAAGTTTCTTGTTATTGGAAAGAAAACAATACAGTTGAAGTCACATCACAGACTAACTCCCTTATGATTAAAACTTGGCTTCTTGCATTATTCCTGTGTTTTATTTATAACATATTTTATTAGATCAATCTTTCATCAGTTAACATTTGTGTTTGTTTACACACAGTGAATACTGCACTAATATACATACTTTGAGTGCTGTATACTGAGAAACTTCACCTTATCATATGCTGTTATATGTAAACATAGGAGCACCCTTATAAGTTTGCTTTAAGGAAACAACATTGGATAAGATGAAGTTTTACAGTAAACAGTGTGAAGTTTTTCCATATTCCAAGCCCCTGCTCAGCCTGAGGAGGTTGTGTTTCCCAACATGCGCTTTCTCCCAGGACCTGCGCAAGGGATAGTGTCTGGTGAAGGGCTGGAAGAGAACCAGGAGCCCACAGATCATGCAGTACCAAGATTCCAACCAGATGAGGTACACAAGGGCAAGACACAAGCAGAGTAGGGGTCACAGGCAAAAGGTTGGTCCAGGCAGCATAAACTCACAGGGTCAGGAACAGGCAAGGTCAGCAACAGTAAATCAGATGAATAGTATACCAGCAGCAAGTTAGCCCAGTTTAACAATACAACAGGCACTGGTGACTGGGAGCAGAGAGGCCAGCAGCCAATGGCAGCGCCGGATAAAGTCAGGAACTCACCTGCCTTTAATATCCCCTTCAGCCTCAGAGTGTGAACTGGGGATGCTGATAAAATACATCAGGTTGCACAGCTCAATGGAAGCCGGGGCTGCTGCTTTTTCTATATTCTCCTTGTTACTGCAAGTGAGATTGCTGGACAAATTAGCCAGTGTGGGATACTGCAGTTTGCAGAGATTGTGCACATGTTGAATGTTCATTGCCTAGCCAAATTTTAGGGTGCATTTGTACTCAGGGGAGATCCAATGATTTTGGGGATAGAAGGCAGTCTCTGGTTTTTGCACTTACTTTCTATTCACTTACCCACTGTCCAGTTCAACCCCAAGAAAAACCTTCATATATGAGAATCATGCCCTCTCCTCTGCCTCCTAAAATGCAAATATATGTGCTTGCACAGTCAGTTTTTAGTCATTAAACACACAGAGGTGCAAGAAGGTATATAGGGCAATGTTAGCTATGGCACATGGGTGGCTGAGGCTTTCACTTAGCTTTTACTTTGGTGGTTATAGGGAATAAGTATAAGTGCCAAGGGGGGCTTGATGGCCAGTAAACCTGAATGTCTGGAGTAAAGGCTACCCTTAAAGGGTACTTGTATTTATTTTAAAACTACAGAAATCAGCCTTGTGGGGACAAAAAATAGAAGAGATTTTCTGGATTAAATGCTTCTCAAAGATTTCTTCAGTGAACCTGAAGTAGTGATGTCTGGCTTTTAAACCTCTTAATCATCCAACTCAGCAATATTCCACCTAATTAATGGGTTTGAATACTGTATTTAAAAGCTCTTTTTTTAAACAGAGCTTCAATCAAATGTAACAAAACATTTAAACATCAATTAAAAGATAACAAACAAACATACACAAAACAGCTTTTGGTGTAATGTTTATCTTCAGTTCAGTGATTTTCCCTGCAATAGTATTTTTGTCTTTGGATTCTGATGGCCAGCTTAAATAAACCCCTTTCCTTCATTTCCAAGAGCATGTTTCTTGTCAGTACATAAACTAATTAGCGAGTTTTCACCCAGAAAATGTTTTTAGATGGGTAGGAGAAAGCTGTAATTGGTTGATCAAAATATGGGCAGGGCAATACGCAACACTTAGTGCTCCCAAATTGTTTGTGCTATATCCAGTAACCCCTATAATTGGGTCCTTCTTAGTATCTTTTGATCTTCTTTGTATTGTTCCCCTGACTGCCCAGTGGCCCAATATGGTGACCCATCTTCTTAGCGCACAGTGCTTTGTAAAGAGTGTAGTGTAATAGTGTAATCAATGTTGTTTAATAACTTAGGCTTATTCACATTAGTGGTAAAAATCTGTGGCATTTACTGTTTCCATTGGCTTACAGGCAACTGTGCAGAGCCTGGGAATGGTAACATGCTGTAACTGCTCGGATTTTATAGATGTTTGCATGTGACTACAAAAGCCTGCCAATGCATCAACTTTTTGTTTTCACTATTTTTATTGAAACATAAAAAAATCGGAATGCTTAAAAAGCTTGCTTTCACAGTGGTGACAAATAGTTATAATTCATGTTTATGGGAATGGCTGGGGCCTGATACAGAAGGATTTCCTACATCTACAGACATTCTGAGGTTAGTTCTTCAAGATATTTGGAGTAACCCACCTGCCAAGTTTCTTCAAAAACTGTGTACAAGTATACTTTGAAGAATAGATGTTGATTTGAAAGCAAAGAGTGATCACACCAAAACCTATTTAGATTTTTCTTTGTTCTTCTGTTCATTCATTTTGCATTGCTTATTGATAAAAAATAAACTATTAACTTGAACTCCAGGTAAACTATTATCTACCTCTAACTGTTCACTGTAAGGTTAAGGTGTTTGTTTTTGTCTAAGGGTAGATAGTTTACAAAAAAAGTACTATATTCCTTGCTCCCCATCTGGCACCATCTTTTCCTTCACTGTACTGGTCCCCTTCAATGCTGGCCTATTAGCTTTGCATTGTATGCGGTGACACTCACCCACCACTCCCTCTTCATCCCAGCACAGGGAAAGCTCCAGTGCCGCCATCTTCCTTTTTCTTCCTGCTTCTGCCCATACCACCCAATCCTGCATGTGCATGGGATTGGCATTTTTTTCCCTATTGAAGAAAAAGCTCCTTCTTCACATGCCCTGGGCTGTGTGACATAAGTATCCCGGGATATAATAATAAAGACAGAAGGATAGGGGCTTCACACCTAACCCTCCCCCCCAAAAAAAAACAAAGGTAATTTGTACCTTACATAAAAGAGTTGTCTACCCTTTAATGTAAAGTAAAAATATTATTTTAGGTCTGCTTAAATTAACAAATACATATAGGTTGAATTTAAGGAATTGTTAATTCACAGACTATTTGTTCTTACCACTGAAAAACAAGTAAAACACATATTAGAAGCTTTTTGTCCACTGATATTTTTACAGATTAAAGGGTTAGTCAAACAAAAATTATTCCTAATTATCATATTGTGCTTGGAATATACTGTACATCCTCTTTTCGGTACTACATTCAGTAGAATTGTCCAATTCAGGTTATACTACCCATTCATTCATGATTTTTT
>NC_092859.1:110475851-110477260 GCF_032062135.1 Pyxicephalus adspersus
TGAAAATGAATTCTCTGATTAGGAAACATGGATCATCTCAGTGTAAACTGGTCCTTTTAATGGTAAAATAAACCACCTGACTGTTAAGAGATGATTTTCTGGCCATCAATCCTGTGCTGTGCGCCATTACAGTATCAAACACTGTTTATTCATGTCACTTGTAGCAGCAAAAAGAACTAGGAAATAGCAGTAACCCCTGCTCCCCCTTAGCCTTGCAGCCTGAGATACTTTTTTAGCATCCCTCGCACATACTGTGCATAGCTGAAGGGGATTCTAGAGGAAGATTAGTTCCTGACTCAATCCTGCGCTGTCATTGGCTGCTAGGACCTTTCTGCTCACAGTCCCCAGTGCCTGTTGCAGCTTTTAGCTGGGCTAATCTGTGCTGGAGTGAGCTTTCTTATTTCATGGCCTGTTCCTGACCTATCGTTTGTATGCAGCCTGGACCGACCTATTGCCCGTGACCCCGACCCTGCTTGTGCCTAATCCCTCTGTACCCCGTCTGGTGGACTTATTGCTCATGTATGACCTTGACTTAATATTGTGGATTTGCCTTGTAGAACTTAAACCGCATAATCTGTGGGCCCCTGGTCCTCTGCTAGTCCATCCCTAGAAGCCAACCCTTGCGCATTAAGTCTTGAGGGCAGCCGTGTCCTGGAAGATGCAACCAGTCTCCTGAGGCTGAGCAGGGGTTTGCTAAAGTTGAAGACTGGGGGGTCTTAGATTGGGGGACTGGTGTCTGGTGAGTACTGGTGCGGACCAGGGCCTTACTCTGACCTGAGGTCACTGTTGGGTCACTTGGGTCACTGTTGTTCACAGGATGTCATTAGGCCTCTTGATTTGCTGTACATATAATGCCAACAACAAACATACAGCTAGATATAGTGTGCATATAACTGCAAATAAATGCCTTGTATTTATTCTAGTTTTTAATAAATAGGTAAGTTAACCTCAGATAAACGGAGTATATTCATTCTAATTATCATATAATTTACAATTTATAATTGTTTTTCATATAATTTACTTTGGGTAATAGTTATATTGCTTAAACTTTTATGCTAAAATTAAAAATTAATTGCATTTTAAATGTGAATTTCCAAAAGTTGGTTTCGACATTTAATGTTTTGAAATGATTTACATTTTTAGCAATTGGTATTTATAAAGATAGCCTAAGGAAAGTTGAATATTAAAAGCCTTTACAGTCATATGTAGGGTACTGAGTGGAAGGGTCACAACTATAGTCTGTATACACAGTTAGGCTGTATATGTACATTTGTAGACACACACACATTACACATCTCTGAGCTAGTTATCCCTTCCTCTATATCCATTTTCCCATGGCGGCAACAGTGCTGAGTGGTGTTGCACCTCAAGATTGTTTATGAATATGTAAATAGATATGTATATGTATA
>NC_092859.1:110478200-110479342 GCF_032062135.1 Pyxicephalus adspersus
CAGATAAATAGATAAAATATACCTTAAATAACAGTGGGAGGGGCATGATGGGCTGGGTTCTGTTTAAGGTCACCTTTCCCATACCAATAAAGAAACATTGGCAACAACAGAATTTGGACCCTTGGCACAATAATACCACAATAGTTGCTGGAGCTGTTGCAGCATATGCACACATCGGTAGTTACACTGCTGTGCACTTGTGGGGGACATAATAGCTGTGCTTTTCATGTGAGGAATATGGTATGTGCACTCGATCTGTTGAATGTATGTTTTTTTTTTTTTTAAGGACATAATACTTGCTTTACATATTATATTGTATATAGTTTATTTTGTGTGGGGCATGTTTTATTCTCAATAAATATAATAAGCATGGTGTACATAAGTGTAATCAGTAAAAACTGTTTTTTATTTTGTGGATGGTGTTGGAAAAATGTGTTAGGTTGTTTTTTTCTAACTTTTAAATAGGGGGTCATAGCTTTAAAATTGCTTTCTAAAACAGTTAAGAGAGAAAGAAGGAAGCTCTTGTGTGACCTCACTATTTACTGAGCACAAAAATTACCTAACACTTCTCTTGTCTTCGCTCTTTAAAATGATTTTGCCAAATGTAAACTGAGCTGGGTTAAACGTCAATTGTGTTCACTGCAGCTCGGTCTACATGTTTTTAAAGCACATACACTCCTACCACTTTTATCTAAGCGTTTAAAGCCTTACAAATACCACTACACATTTTTAAAGCCCATTGCACATTTGAACACAATATTGAGTTTTTATGCAAGCATTTACTGGAATTTTATGCTAGTTTTAACCCTGGGGAATTAGTACAGGGTTACTATACAATTTACCTTTCCATGAAGGGTTAAATATACAGATTAATAATAAGATGAGACTTTAATGTATTTTTTTTATTTTTATTATACGTATGTTATTTGTGTAACTGTACATATTTACCTTTTTATGCATGTTTTCCCACCATGGAAGGATGATTCTCTGACAGAGTGTGATCCCCAGGCACCAGAGGGCAAATGAGGATAAGTGTCCCCATTCACCTCTAGTACTGATTGGCTGAGAAAAGGTAAACCCTGATGACACTTGAGCCGTCATCAGTGTTTACCTTTTTTCAGCCAGTCAAGGGAGAGGTTCTA
>NC_092859.1:110480787-110483308 GCF_032062135.1 Pyxicephalus adspersus
GTTGTTCAAGTATGGTTTCAGCTCTATACTGTCCTTTCTCTATCAATACAACTGGCTTTTTTTCCATTAGACAATAGGAATATTCCAATGCCTTTCCAAAAGTTATGCTCATACTACAAACAGCTGATCTTAAGCACATTACATACAAATGTTGGCCATCGTCAGAAAGCTGTTTCAGAGAAATTCTATAGTATACCTTTTACTCCTCTCTTGTAGCTACAAATGTAGGGTGTTTAGGGAGGGAAAGGAAGGAGAAGAGAGGAGTGAAGCCAACACCAGCACACAACTGTAAACACTTCTTGTGAGGAGAGGGCTGTGATGTACATGTTAACAAGACAATATTGCAACAAAATATAAAAGATTTACTTGTTTAAAGAAAAATCACTGCAGTCAAGCATTTAAAATAATCTACTGTATAATGTAGTACTTTAAATTAGTGACAGAGTTCCTTTTAAGTAAGAATATAGGTCAAAAAATTGGAACTTTGAATGTTCAACAAAAGAGATCCTTTTATTATAGTACCCAAAAGCATGAGATACACAAAGTTCTTTAAATTACCTAAATCTTTATTCCTTATTGAGATGCCATTTATTGATGTACTCCTATATATTTAAGTAAAACTTACATTGCATTTTTTCCGTAAAATACACTAAACTTACACACCACAATTATATATCAACCTTTTCACTTCTAGTCCACTTTTGTTTATGGAAACTTTGAAAGAAGTAGAGCTCATTAAACATTTTTAATAAATGTTTTTGTGGCACTATACAGTTTTCCCAGCAATTGTTAAATTATAGGTGCGTTTTTGCAAACTAACTGAATAGGCATGATTAGAAACTAACTTTTTCACAGGTCAGGGAGGTAATAGGCCCTTGATTTCCTATTCTGTTAATTAGAACACCATTGGAATATGCCAACCAGTGTCATTGGTAATTCAAAGGTCACAGTGTAATGGCACACTACATAAAACGAGAGCCCATACCTTGCACATAATACCAAACGTGCTGTGCAGGCCACCAGCCAGTCAGGAGTATGCAAGTCTTAAAAAATTCTTTTTCACTAAGATCTCTGCCAAAACAGGTGTCAAGGGCAGGTAGTGTGACCCATATGCAAATAATTTGAATATTCTAGCATGTACAAGGAAGTGGTTTGCTGTTCAAATGAACATTAAACAAATATGTTCTTGATTTTAAACAAATATGTTCTCAATTTTGCATGTGTGTTTCTTTTATTTCTTGATTTCACAGTTATATTGCTCTCCTCAGTGGAGATTCTTGAAACTTTAAAACTTAGAATCTGACCAAGTCCAGTTGGAAATCAGTAGGAATTCATAGTTTGTTTTTTAAGTTTTAAAATGCTTTGCAAAAGAAAAAAAATATCTGAACATTAAAAAGGCTGGTATTTAACCAGTAATAATTTATAACTAATAATACATTATTAGTACTAAATATGTAGCCAGTTCTAAGACTGAATGTATCCATTTTTATGAAGTTATGTGGTGGCACTAGGGTGGTTGTTGGTGGTGATTGTACAATTATGAGTGACATCAAGAACAGGTGGCTGAAACAAATCACTAATCTAGCATTGGTTCAGATTGATAAATGTCAATCACACCACACTGGTGGCAGACAGCATACACACTTGAGTGTGGATTACACAGCGCCATAGATGGCATACTATGACAATTCTACCCAAACATCCAGTTTCTTGGCCCAGTAATCCATGGGGCAGACTAAGAGTTAAGTAATCGGGCACTTCAGGACATGCCAGATATGATGATACTAATAGGCCTTCCATCTGCTCTTCTAACTCCCTGCCCTTATGTAGCTTTTGTGGCTGGAAATAGTTAGCTGCCCCTACCTTGCCTTGTGCTGCTTTCCTGGTGTTGCTGCTGCAGAGTCTGGGTAGGCCGGCTGAGACAAGGATGACTGAGGACTGATTTAGTGGGTAATGGAGAGATACCTGCTGTCAAGATGAGGCACTGTATGCCTCTTAAAGGAAAAGGGTGTCCGGAGGTTGTGTTATGTCATAGATAGAATTTGTGACAGTGTATGTAATTATTGATTAGTTAAATTTGAAGTGTACAAAGTGACATAACACAAAGACTTGCAAGTAAAATGAAAGATTATACTATTTAATAACAAAGACAGATAGATAAAACAATGTAATAACAAAGAGTTAGATATAACAAAAATACTAAAGCTAAAGAGCTAAAACAATGAAAAACAATGATAAATACTACGTTACCTGGTCCGCCGATGTCCTTCTTCGCAATCCCCATCCTCTCCATCCTCCGGCCGGCGTCCACTGCATCTGATGAGTCACCCAGGAGTTCCCGGTGAAGTCGGTACATTTGGCCTGTGCGTTGGGGGAGTGGCGGGAATTTCAAATTATTTTGTATTGCATTCAATACAAAATAAATGTATTGAATGTTATACAGTGGAATTATATGTCTAAAAGCAGTAAATTGTCTTTCACTAAAATTTATTTTACAGTATAATGTAATAGTATGAATATA
>NC_092859.1:110483526-110564172 GCF_032062135.1 Pyxicephalus adspersus
TGCCCAGGAGGTTAAGCTACCCAGGAACTGAGAATATGGCCAGTGCTTGACCAGCACTAACCAATGGTCATCCTTTAACCAGCCATTTACCTTATAAGTATATCAGTTAAAGGATGAGTTGCATTTCTTTAGGATTACTTTATAAAATGTGAACATATACCAGTATATACTGGTAAAGCATTATTGTTGGTGAGACATTATAGATAATAAATAAAACTGTACTAACTCAACAGGTGGCTGCACAATGTTTGTTAATAATAGGGTAGTTTTACCTCCCTTTCAGAAAGCTTGAAAAATTCCCCACATTTGCTGCAATGGCGAGGGTCTAAGAGTGTGGCTACCTAGTAGTAGTATCAATACCTAGTATCAATAATACTTGTAACTGTGTAAACAATCCAGCATACAACTTGCCATGTTTGCCAAGATGGACTGTGAATCTACTCCCTGTCTTCCGCACTGCGGGCCTTCATCCTTAGAGCAACCCCACAGATGTTTGCAAGACTGGTATAAATCACATTTATAAGTATTTATACATATTTTTAATTGATATCATTAAGACCAGATGTGCTTAATATTATTAGTCCTAATGAAAGGAATGCAGGTATCTGCATAAACACATTGTCCCTCTGTACCTTTGGTAAATCTAAATAAAGATTGTTATGGTATAGTACATTCACGTGAACACAGGCCATACCTCCTCTGATAGTGTGAATCAATGCTATCCATTTTGATTTTATTTTTGTCCATGAGAAAGATTTACTCCTTTTGTCCATGTGACCAATGTATGACAGTAAAAAGCTGACAGGTTTTTTTGCTCCCCTACTTTATCCGAAATAAAACATTATTTTGCCTGAAACTGCGCTTTAATTATTGCAACCCCCCTTTGGCTGTGTTAATGTAAACTGATATGTGTGAAATAAAGGTGTAAAATTGTGGTTCTACAGTTATAGTTTAATTACAAAATACAAAAGAACAATTAGGTTTTATGATGTCAATAAATTTAGTATAAACAGTAACAGTTTAGTATTACAAAACATCAGTCCAATGGGAAATGTTTTAAAAAATGTCACCAATTAAATGGCTTTAATATAATTTACAGAATATCATTATACATGTATTCAAAACACACAAAAACATAAAACAAATAGTACACAACCAAAGAGTAGAGCTGCTTTGTGCCTGTTAGTGTACTGTACATAAAATACTGTTTTTTTTTCCTTGTTACCACTTTGTGTGAATTTCTTTCATATAGTGAATAGACATTTACAACGTCAGCCTTCCTTACTTCCCCCCACCCACTACACACGTACAACCACACATGTAGAAATCAGGCAGAATAAAAAAAATTCACTTTGACATCCATAAAAAATGCATCATCTTCTTTTCTCAGTTCTTACTGATATATTTGTGTGGTGCATGATCTGGGAACATTATCACCTCCCTGGGGAAGATTCTGAAAGACAAGATATGTTACAGATTAGTTTACTGCTCATTTTGAAGTTCAAATCTTGTCTTTGTGGCAGAGATTCATATCATTTTATTAACTCTTCTGCTCACAAATTTTTTTTAAACAACTGATTAAAATTAAAGACATGCACTGCTGGAGAAATATAAATGTTTATGGAAAACCCAAATCTCATTTTCATTATGTCTGGTATTTTACCCTAAAGTTTTTTTAAACAAATCATTTTTTTTTTAATCTGTCTCAGGGGTTCTACCATTAAAATCCTGTAGTGATGGTATTTTCTGTAATCTACACTCCTGCAATTTGCAACAGCATTGCAATAAGCCTGTCATTTGAACTTCTTCCGAGGGCCATTGGGCTGCCTATAATTTCAGCACATTCAGCTTTACAATTAGTGTGGTCATCCTGAAACAGTAAGTGGTAAAACTGGCTTCTCCAGGTAACAAAAAAAGATGCAAAAAATATATATATATATTTTTTTAAGGCTAAATTCAGACTAGCAGTATTGTACAAGAGATTTACCGACCCCGGGTGTCTACTGTCAAAAAGTAGGTGTCCAGGAGCACTAACACAGCAATAATTCAAGTCTATAGAGTTGGCAGGCTGGACGCTATATGTAGCATTCAAAAAAAGTACAACAATGCTGCTACTTCCTACCACCTGTCGAAAAAAGCCTGAACTAGCCTAAGAATACTTTATCCAGTACTGCATGCCGTTACAAAAAAAATAAAAATAAAATAATAATCCTTATAAAATTTGAATGATTCTTTTTACAGATACACACTAAGAAAGCAGCTTTTTCACATAACATTATTGTTTTGTGGCAGCATAGTATACTAATGGTCAGCTAGACCCCTTTTTCTTAATTGTTTTTGTATTTAATATTTTTTTCTAAATAAAAAAAGAAATAATCATATAAAAACCTTTTCTGTTTATATACACTGTAGAATGCTTGCTAAGTATGAATGTATAAAAATATTTCCTAAGGACATACTTGTCATAATCCTGTGTCCTTTTTATCTTGTGTGAATAAAGATCCTGACTCTATTGCTGTTCTGAGTTAATCAGAAATATTTTTAGCAGATGTTGGAACAACATGAAAGACAGTTTTCATGAATTAGCAGCTACTGTACTGAACAGGGTTGGAAGTAAAGTCAGTATAGCAAATGGGATCAGTGGAACCAGAGGCAAACAAGGACCTAAAATGCCATTACAGAGCTACGCCTATCTTTTCTGACTGAATAGTGACTGTAGACCCATGTTATGTAAAAATAAAATAATGGATGAGGGCTGCAGAAATTGCTTCCAGCTAGGTGTACTTGAGTAAGGTCATTGTGGGTAGGTATAAATATATATATATATATTTCTTTATTTTCCAAAATGCTTACCTCTATTACTTCTACATATCTTTTCACACTTCTGCCTGGTTTCGAATCGATTGTGATTTCCCCCACAACCACTGTAAACAAATGGTCGGCAATCATCAGCTTCTAAGTGGTAATACCAAAGTAATATGTAATCTGTGCAAAATCCTTCATCCATAGGTAACTGACAGGGATCTGTACGGAAATAAATAACAATGCCTTTTTTTAATATGTAAAATACATCTGTCCTGGATCACTTACATACATTATATGGGGTATCAATTTTGAGTAATTCTGCTGGAAAGGTTCCTGATTTACTAAATGTGAATATCAACTGCATGATATATTTGCATACCCTGGCTTAAAACAATACCAACCTAGTTCAGTAGGACAGATTCTTATCCTCATGGTTGGAACTACCTATTTCGCAGAATACATCTCTTGGGCTTGAAGCAAGGGTTTTATTTATTAAAACTGTTTTTACAGTGTTTTATTGGATATACCTTTTGTCTTTACCAAGCTACTGTATATTATACTTATTGTACTCACTCTGGGCTTGATTTTTCAAGCTCTCCAAGAATGGAGAAGATAGATTTTCATGGGTGATCCAGCAAACCTGTAATAGATCTTCTTCAGGATTGAAAATATCTGCCAAACAATAGCAAATAATTTAAGAAATCTATTCCAAGTTTGCTGGATCACCATGTTCCCCCATGATAGTCTATCTTCTCCAGTCCTGGTGAGATGTGGTAAATCAGGTCCTCTGTGTCCATATAAAACATACTCGAAATGTAAGTTTGAAAGAGACAACAGTTAACTATTCTACTATTTTAGTGGTAAATTTACATCTACTGTAACCCTTTTTTTGGCTTTTGAAAAAACAAACATAAAATCCTTATTTAAACAGTGCTTACAGATAAGGGTTATAGAATTAAACAAATTATATTTAAATTAATGAAAATGAAGTTTGCATTGTGAGAAAAATATGTGTACTTTTTTTTTAATTTACCATCCTTCAAATCTATGACATTAGAATGAAGTGTTCCAAATTAGGTGCCAATAAAAAAGAACATTCTTTTGAAGGTATGCCTGTGGAATATTTCTTATGAAACCTCATTTGTGCAGGGGCTGATGCCTGGGGTGTCATTAGCCAGGAGCTCTATACGGCCCCGCAGAGAGAAGGCTGTGTATGCTTATGGATTTGGCAAGGGTTTTTTTTCAATTTTATTTGAACTCAATCATTCCACTAATAAGTAAAGAAAATTAATAAAAGTGGTGTAGATTACAAATGACTGCTAATTTGTTCAGGATTGACTAGCCCTACAAAATAAAGAAATAGATTGCATAAAATAAAGTTGTTGCCAGTTATACTGGGAGAAATTCTTTAGTTCCCCAGAAAGAAAATATTAGAGCAAGTCTAAAGTTTCTAATGAAGTATTTAGGCAAAAACAAAGCCTTCTACCGGAATGTGATGAATCAAAGACAGAGCCAACAATACCAGTAGATATTTGGCCCAAACAGATGACCACAGGATAACCATATATGTGCGTAAATAAAAAGATATCAAAACAATAAAACAAAACAAAAAAGGTGGCTAGCAGCTAAACATCAACTATAGTTGCTGACACTAACAAAAAGGTAGTAAAATGTGAAAATGTAGTTCAGCTTCCTACAGTTGTAGCCCAGCACATTGTAATCTAGCACAATATACCACGGCTTAGCACCAAATAGCACTCTTAACATAAATTGCCCACTTTTCTAAGCTTTACTAAAAACGCACCTTCTGAAAACCCACTTTTTTATTGTGAGGGGGCTGGCACATACCAAAGCTCCCCTTTTGGCTCCTCCAAGTTAACTGACCTACTTTAAAAGACCAGGCAGTGCAATTTGGATTGAAAGAATTCAGGCGATTTTTTCCACAGCTGCAGGGACCACAAATTTCGAACCCTTCTAAACCACCGCAAACCCATGGTAAAAACTATTTGTAGTCAAGAAAATGAATGTACATTGTAACGATGCTAGATTATTTCTAGATGAGGAAGTCATCATGCATTATAAAAATAAATAAAATGTTTTATGTAAGATATATGTGCTCATTGTTCTGTTGCAGATCCCTGTCAATAAACATACCACCAACATGCCGCTTCCTTTTGCGCAACTGTCCCATTAGCTCCTTATCATTTCCGCCTGGAGAGGAATAAAGTGCAGTAACTGTTATCAGAAGGTGCAATAAATTACCAACACATTTATTATCGATCATTATATGTACAATAAGTGCTCTTGAACACCTGCTTCCTTAATATGTATACAAAATGACAGACATAGTTGTAAAATTTAAATGGATGAAAGCTTCGGAAACAGAAAGGTTAGTCATTAGTCACAAAGAAAAACACTTGTGCACGGTATCAGTGACTTGTAATTAGGACATAAGGGAAATAGAAAGGCATTGTTTTGTTTTTGTTTTTTTGTATATTGTATTTTCTCATTGGGCCTGATTTATTAAAGCTTACAAAGGCTAGAAAGGATACACTTTCATTAGTGTAGCTGGGTGATCCAGCAAACCTGGAATGGATTTCTTAAAAGTCATTTGCTATTTGTTAGCAAAACTTTTCAATCCAGGACCAGATTAATTCCAGGTTTGCTGGATCACCTAGTTTCACTGATGAAAGTGTATCTTCTCCAGCCTTTTAGAACTTTAATAAATCAGGCATATTGAGTATTTCCACTGTGATTAGCTATCTACAACTGTGCTGTTTTTTTTCTTTTGGGCAGATTCTTGCTTTTCAACCAAACCTTATCTACTCAGACCCCCAGAAAACAGTTTTACTTTCATAGCACTCCTGGGTCTACTAAAAGCCATCTACTAAGGGCCACTATGGAAGAACAATTTTTGGGTTGCCTATTCAACTACTGGCCATTCAAAAGCACTACTACTGTGTAATGATTGGCAGCTAGGTAAAACTTAACCATGTCCAGGTCTTCAATAGGAGGTGCCTATCACCCTTCAGCCTGTGTATGGAAATTTGTGAATTTGTGTATATATTATTCTACCTTTGTATTTCAGCTCTGTTGTAGTTTTTGGGTTTGCTGTGGTAGTTTCTCTCTCGTTTAGGTAAGCACCATCTTCTATATTTCTGGTTACAGGATGTACAGGAGTTACCATCTCCTCTATGTGGTCCAAGTCTTCATACCCTTCATCAGGATCTATGGACTTCACAATTAATTGGAATTCTTTTCCTGTTAACATATAAGAAGTATCAATCATTTTTTAGTATATCAGTTTGAGGCCAGGCGAATTAGGTACTGCACAAAGAATCACCATTGGTTGATTCACCTGCAAACATCAGAGTATATACCAGGAAATGCTTTTTTTTAGCAATTTTTTACTATAATGATTTGCATGAGCTACTGAAGTCTTTCAACAAAAAACATTAACTGCTGTTATTGATTTGACAGTCTGCCAATTTGCTCATCTATTGTAATTTCAATAAGAAGAAAAACTATTAATGAAAAAAGACAATAGGTAGTAAGAGAGAACTGCATATATACATTTGCACTGTATATATGAACAAGAGATGACCCAAAGAGAAGCACTGTGTTTTTAAACCTGGCCTGTTATTTTTTTCCTATATACTCCTATATACTAGGCTTTTATTGTTCTCTCCACACCCTTACTTTGTGGTTTTAAGGAGTCCTTTTTTGCCACTACAAAACAATTTGTGCCAATGATGTAGATATAATCAGAATGGATGGGATTTAGCCCTGACAGCTGGGTTCGGCTGACACCAAATCTTTGCTATTTCAGGCCAGATTTGTAGCCAAGTGTTTTTCTGGTAGATCAGCAAGTATGTTTCTGTGCTTTCAGCATCTTTACAGGAAAGAATCTTGGAGAAATATGCAAGTTTAACATATATGTACAGCATATATTTCTTTATTTTGCCCTGGAGTGACTTTACTAGGCATTAGCAATGTATAGGCTCTTTTTTTTTAAACTGATAAATTAACATTTTTAGAACACATTGCTGGGATTTTATCTAATACTGTATAAGAAATGTGTTGTTTGAACAAAATATAGTCAGGTTTGGTTAGTTCCTTAACTCAACAAGACACTTATTTTGTTTTATGTATTAACTAAGAAATATAATACACTCATGTCTGGTGAGTGTGAAATATCCCTCTCATATCCTATCCATCAGATAACATCAAGTCATATCCATCATATTCCAATATCTTTTCCTTAATGTACATTGTTTTTCTTAGTTTCTTGTGGATCCCTGGTTAAGAAATTTACTAGCATTTGGAATCCCAGAAAAACCAGACCTGGAGACTGTGCATGCGCCGGAGCTGGTAGGCCGCGCTTAGTGGAGCTTCCACAGCACTGAGCCGCAGACACCCACACACAGCCTCACCAGAGTGTCTGCCCGCTGAAAATGGGTCGCAGACACACAGGGATCACACAAACCAAAAGCGATCGCTGCAAATCTCGGGCGATGGAGAGTTTTTTCACTAAAGCGGATCCGGCGGCTCCCTCTCCACAGACTTCCAAGATGGCGCCAGCTAGTGATGCAAGGCGTAATATCTAAGGCTCCCCTCCACATGGTACACAGGACCAGGACACTGAAATAAGCTGCCTAATGTCCTCCAGTCACCCATCTTCACCTGCACTCTCTATTGATATGACAGGGGAAGCTGCCCCTGCCACTTCAGGCCTCATGGGATTCGGTACTGCTGGGAATTCCCTTTTCATTTACTGGCACATAAGGAAGGAGCATCTGCAGTCTTTAGATCTATTTCTGATCTTCCATCTAGTTTGGCCACTTTTGCCCTGCCTCCTGTACAACCAAAAGTCCTTGTATCCTTGATGCACCGATAGGAGAAGGATGGCCAGTTCAATGCAAACGCAGACATCAGAAGAAGGCGAAACCAGGAGCTGATACGTCCTCAACATGACTATATCCACTGATCTTTGATTGTTTTATTTACTGTATGTTTTTATAGATGCAATACTCAGTGGCCACGGCTGTGGTGACACTTTCTCAGGTTCTATGTGGTCACGTACACACCCATTTATTTGCTTATGGCTGTTTTATTCAAGTTAAAGTTTATTTACATGTCATTTATTGTTTTGTATTTCCTGTATTTTGACTCGGGAGCGGAAGCTCACCCAGCTATTTCTGAGCCTTCACAGTCTCTACCTTAGAGTCCTCGCTGATAGAGTGAGGAGGTTTTTGGGCACTTTAGAATACCTCCCTAACCGATCCTACTTGTGGTTTGTTGTTTGAGCTCATTGCACTTTGACAAGTACTTCCTGGTATTTGTATTGTATTGGTAGGATATTCCTTATATCCCCTTTAATCTTTCCTAGTCACTCCCCCCCCCCTGTTATCTGTATCTCATTGACCTAACAACCTACTTATTACTCAACATTTTCTTCGCTTCTCACGGTTCAGTCCCGAAATGGCGACACATAAAATTACTATCAGATGGTCAATTTAGCCACGGTATACGCCTCTCCACAGCTCTGGTGAGACTAGATGAATTTCGTGAGGGCCTAGTTATACTAGATGGGGACTTAAATTGTGTCCCAGACCCTGCTGCGGATGTTTCCCACAATTCTGAGGGATGCCAGGACAAGGCCGCATTAAACAGACAATGCTCCATCATCAAATGATTGATGTTTGGAGAACCTTGCATCCTTCGGATAGAGACTTCAACTTCTTCTCTAGGCCTCACCAGAGCTACTCAGGCATTGACCATTTTTGGATCTGTCACTCTGACCTGATATAGGTTCATGACTGCTCTATAGGCACCGCAAATTTCGGACCATTCACAGATATTCCTCCATGTTTCACTTCCACACCTTTCTCCCAAGGTGTGGAACTGGAAGCTGAACGAAACCCTCCAGAAGGACAAGGAAGTCTCAACAGACGTCTCTAATGAGCTTTCTTCTTACTTTTTAACTAACGATACACCAGGACTGAGCCCTATGTTGTTATGGGATTTGTGTGGATTGATATCCAAAATTGCAACCTTGGAGAAAACTCACAAACGTACACTAGACGCGAACATAGAAAAAAATTGATATTCCTTCGTGAAAAACTGGCTTCCCTCTGCCTTGGCAAAGCCAAGGCGATGCTAGCAAAATGTAGAAGGATGTTTTATGAATTTGGAAATAAGAGCAGTAGAATACTAGCTAACTCCCTGAAGGCCCAGACATAATTAATAAACAGGGGGAAAAGGCTCATCTGGTCAAAGACAGCTGCATGCTTTCGGGAATATCATAAGTATTTGTATAACCCCCACCCACATGAGCAGAAGCCGTGTGCTGCCCTGGATAGACTGTCTAAGATCAAAGACTATATATTCAACTCAGGTATGCCAGAACTATTCAAGTCTGATATTGAGGCCCTAGAAACCCCCATTACAGAAATTGAACTCCAAAAAGCGATAAAATACACTGCCTCGGGGAAGTTGCCAGGACCTGATGAGTTTACTTGAAAATACTACAAGACCTTTCAGGAAATTCTTTCACCCCACTTTCTAGCTACTTTTAACTCCCCCTTAAATAAGTAATGGTTTCTTCACAGGTATCACTCTATCTGGCCCGAACCAAGGACAGTGAAACTGGGACTTTATACCCCCTTTTTTTTTTACATTTGCTGCTACTCTGGATTCTTTGGACTTATGTATCTTTAAGACACCCCCATACTCTGTTTTGCCCCCCCCATCTCCTTTGGTGTCCCTTGTTTCCCCCTACCCCCTTGATTGGTAATGGTTGTTTTGTAATGTTTCATTTGTGTTAAAAATAAAATAAAATGTTTAAAAAAAAAGAAAAAGGTATACTTCAGAAGAGGCAATGGGGGGGTTTGGGGGGAATTTCCAGGATTGCAGGCAAGTGTGAAAACCCTATTGTATGTGTATTGGTGTTGGGTAATGAAAGGCATCTCCTATGTTTACTTTCCTGCTTTCTAAAACATACACAGTCTTGGTTTCATGAATATACCCCTAAATATAGTCACGAAGTCATGACTAGCGAGTGTGAAAGGTGGATCTCAGGAATGATAACAGCCATGTATTTACTGTCAGCTAATAAAATACATGTGTATCTGGAAAAAGCAGGGAAGGGGTCCATAACAAAATGAAAAAGAAGATGATCTTCCTTATTATTCATGAAGGCTTCCTAAAATGTTCTTCTGATGAAACCTGATTGGCAAAATGTGTAAAGAACGGAGATGTATTGTCTGTTCTGTCAATAATGAAAAATAGGTTTTCATGCTTATATAAATCTGATATTACTGAAATGATTGTAATGAATGGTCTGTTTTTAGATATTTATATTTTTTTAATAAATTGTGTTTTTAAGATATTTAATGGAATCTGTAATTATATAAAAGTACCTGGAAAAGTTGCACCTTAGAGGTAATGTGCAAAAATAGAGTAAAATACAACAGCAGAGGGTTAAAGCAAAGCCGACACTGAAGATGAGAGGTTACATTTCTAAAAGGAGAGAAATCCCCTCTTAGACAGTTGTCACAGACAAACTGTAACAAACATCCCCATTGGCACATAGCCCTTATTACAGTTCTGGTAGGAACGCACAATTTTAAATTTATCCTTGCTTTCATTCCTCTTAACATTGGTATTCTGTATAGTGAAAGAGAAAGAATCTCCCTAACAGGGATGGCAATAAAACCCTGACAGTGGTTGTAACCCCTCATCTAAATCTAAGATAATCTAAAAGAATTTGGCCTTAAATGAAATGAAACTTGATATGCAACACACACTGTATTTACAATTGGTAGGTAAACATGATACTGGTATAATTGGTTTGGACTCACCAGGCGTGATGTGATCACTTATTATGTTTTGGGATGATTTTTGACAAAATCACTTTTAAAGTGATATTTATAAATTGTTTACACAATACATCTGAATTACTTGGATGCCTGGTATTAAAAAAGCATCAAAGTTGATAGCATTTGTGCCATGCCAGGCAGAAGTGTTGTATAAAGATTGTGTGGGAATTTTAACCAAGTAAGGTGAAGTGAAGTTATGTGTGCATTTAAATAACATGCGGATGCTAAGCAGGTATTGCTGATACACTGGGTAATGATACATTCATGATCAGCAGAAAGAGAATTTGGATAGTTGATAGTTTTAGTTTATCTGCACACAAGCATGCATTCACTTTACACAAAAAGGTAGCCTTTGCGGTGTCTGACCATATTGCAATGTCCTAACTAATGTTACCTTCTTCCACCTAATATACATTAAAATAAAACCCTTTATATGTGTACACAATAAATGCACCTTTCTAAAGATTTCTGGAAATAAATTTAATGACTATGCAGAAGCCCTGTAAGTATTTTTGACGAACACACTATTTACTGTAAATTGGAAGGTCTTGTACCCTGTTTCCAAAAATAAGCCCTACCCCCAAAGTAAGCTACAATATATATAAATACTTGGACAAGAGGGAAAGCATTTAGGGAAAGCGCTATTGCTAGACATGAGAAATTGGGGCCAATGGTTCAAAAGGAAATGGAGTCACAAGAAATTCAAGATGGAATTCAGGGATTGGAGAGATGAGATGATGTTCCAGAATGTGATGACTATATTTGAATAAATGTGGATATTTTTGTTCAAGAATAAATGTTAATTGTTGTTCATGAAAAAATAAGATATCCCCTGAAAATAAGCCCTAGTGCAAAAAAATAACCATAACATAAAACACCATAAGATACATGGTATACATTTTCATAACAGTATAAATGTTTTAAAACACAAAATAAACAACTTATAATTAGACATCTTTAATATACATTAAAATGTTGACAAAAACCCTTTTCTTTTGTTTAGTTTGTATTGAATGCGTTGGTTTTTCTCAATGAGTGGACCAGTAAGATGGATGGAGAAGAGAAAAAGCTTACAAGATAAAGTACCGGAAAACGTGTAAAAAGAAAACCTAACTCTCCTGTTACCTATGCTCCATATATTTTGCAAAGAAACTATCCCACCAGAGTTTAACAGGAAGCCAACACTTGGGATTGTCAATGTCCTAAATCCATTGGCTCCCAGGTTCTTCCTCTTAACTCCTTGTCCCTGCTGAATCTGTAATAACATGGAGGTCACCAATAGAAAACAGTAAAAGTTGCAAGGGATAATTGTTGGATTCCTAGCAGACTTTAGGTAAGGGTCCAACCCTGCAAATTTTTTCTTATGTGACATGGCTACATGCACTTAAACATTGGTATGGGTAGCCCAGATGATACTTTTGTCAAGTTCAGGTCAGGTCAGGTTTTACAATGTACATTATGAATATTGTATCAATCTCTAGGATAACCTTTAAAACATGCTGAAAAGTTCATCTTATGAACATTAACTTATTTTTTCTTTAATGTGACAGTCATCTTAACTTATTTTTTTACTGTGACAGGTATTTTCAGGTAAAATTGAAAATTGTTTTAATTAAAAAACTTCTTTAAACAATGACAGTGACAATTACTTCAATGACACTGACTATTATATAGGACCATCCTCCACAATAACTAAAGCATATTTATTATTAATATTATTTATTTGACCTTTTAATTGATTATTTCACCTCTGCCTGCACTTGCTTAGGCAAATTTGACAGACATAGCCTGTTCCACACATAGGATGATGTATTAGCACATCATTATGGTGATATTTGCAGGAACCCTAAACATGGAGACAAATATGGCTGCTTGGAACACAGAAATGGGATGATAAGATTTCTCATGCTTGACAACTGGACACACAGATAAAGAGAATTTTATATGCAGAGGTAGGAAAAATGAAAGTAGGAGGCTTGCTTAAGCCTGCATGAAAATAAAAATTTTCTGAAATGGACCTAAGGTTGTCTTGTCTATATATGCTGATTATATATGTGGGCTCTGCCTCCATGTGAGTGAATTTATAGGATACAGAAACCTGTCTCGATCCATCATTTGGAATGAATATTCAAATACCATTGACCACTACCTTGCAGGACTAAAGACACTGACTGCCCAATATACAGAGCAGTACATGAATGTTCCTTTACATGGAGACTACTTGATTCTGCAGGCCATTCATATATATTGTTCATTGGCACATTGCCGTGGATCAGGTAGGGGTGACCAGTATTCCTCCACAAATGACATAAAGAAAGTGAGCAAATAGCTCTGACACCATCTGCATTTCTGAGAATAATCTACGCATGTGGTTATAGCTACGGCAGAGAATTAGGACGTAGCAAAAGAAACACAGAGACAAGATCTGATTCTCCAGCACCTACCTAAAATGCTTCCCTTACAATCCTGTATGTTTCTATATAAATCATGTACAGTATATCATATTTTCTAATTGTGTCAAGTATAGGTTTATTGAATGAAGGCGATACACTGTCATAAATTAGTCACAAATTTCCATGTGTTGAAGATGTCATAGTAACACGTAATGTGCAATCTAAAAATATTGCTTGTTACATATTACCAAGGAAATAGAGCCTGTGACTACAAGCTGATGCTGGTCATTTACTGTCCAGCTTCTATTAGGAACCTTCCAACAAATCTCTATTGTTTTGTTAATAAATTGTTTGTGCTGGAATTCAAATTGCTTCAATATAGCAGAGAGTCAAAAAATCTAGCATCTAACAAATGGAGCTTGATCTAATTACTGCAACTTACCGCACTTGTCATTCAACTCTTTTTTGACCAAATCTTTCACGTCTTCCTCCTGAAAATCAGCAAGAACAGATATTGGCTAGAAAGTATATAAATAATTTACCTATAGCATTGAAACAACATGCTTGGATTTACTTTTAGACAGTTTTCTAGCTAAATTTCTGTCAGTAAAGATAAAAGGTTGGCATCTAGCTACATAGTTTAAGGGGTTACACATATAACATTACCGATTGCAGCATGGAATGAGCACAAAAGGTAAATAAATAATAAAAAAAACTGTAGTGTCTTTCTTGATTAGTACTACTAGTGGTATTGATGAACGATAATACAGGGTTTGGTTTATTCAATATGATTTGCTAAGTGTATAGCCAGTATCAACTATAGCTGCTTCATGTTGTCAGCATAAAATATATTTTCTGGTTGCGCAAGTTGCTGCACATTTATCATTGTATGCTAGTAATTCCCAGTAATGTATAATAATGTAATGATTTTTTTTCATTCTTTCTAAACTTGAAATGAAAGATAAAGAGAATTTAAATGAGTAGAAATATGTAGGATCAGTCTGCAGGACAAGCTAACTGAAAGGGTATTTTCACTTTAATAAGAAGGCAGGTAATTTTGGTGCTGTTCAGGGAAGAGCATTAGGAATTTATTAGCAGGCTTGAGTTGGCTTTCTCCTGAACTGCAAATCAGCTAAAAGCCCAAATCTTGGTTGTTGAGACATGCTTCAGCTAGCAGTTTTTTATTAGCATATACATAATATATACAGAGTATTTTGCACTTAGTTAATAAAGCGTTAAATGGCAAAACAAGTTGACTGCCATGTCAAACTTTACCGACATATAATTTTCAACAATACATAATTGATAATGCCCTATTTAAATTTCTTTTTCATATTTGCTTTTTTTTCTATGATCAAACATTACTCAATTCACTAAAAGCATTTAACATAATGATAAAATAGTGAATAGCTATAATGGCTCAGTCAATGCAGAAAAAAAAGATCTACATTTAATGATACTTATGTATGTGATTCGGAAGCAGAAATCTGGTTTTGTTTACTTAAAAAAAGTGCTAAAGTATAGTGCACAGCAGCTTTGCAAAATCAGAATGGTTCAGGATTCCATTGTAACAGGAGCAGAGAGATATTCCAGCCACCTGTACCTACTTTAAGATGTAGGTAGCCTGTTGAATCCTTATCTTTTTTTTCTGCGTTGACCCATGCATTTGGTAAGCATTGTTTGGTCTCCCAGGAATATGTCTTTGCATTCTTTACTACAATAAATGCATATACCAAGTTATCTTGCTTAAAAATATTTTGACTGTTTCTGTTAGTTTGCTCCTGGTTTTGAAAAGCATGGGGGTCTGATGTTTGGTAAACACCCTCCCAAATTTTTCCACCAATATAGTTCCAAACAAGATGATTATATTTCTATGTGTGTTCTAATTTTATCCATCTATTTTGACAGTCTTGTGTTTTAAATGACCCTGTAAGTGTTCTAACAAAAGCCTAGACTGACTAGCCACAAACTTTAGATCACTTCCCATATTTTATGTCATTAGATGTTAAATTTATTGTTCCTTTCCCACCCTGGTGTTGTAGAGTTCTTTTAAGACTCTGGTTTGTGATCCAATAGGTGATTAGAGTGAAAAACCAGCTACTAGGTAGCTAATTCTGAATGTGATGTACGGTGTTGCAAATTAAGGGTTCTAGGGTTTCAGGCAAAAAATTGTGCGATGTTATATGCCACTGAGTTGATGCTGCTGACAATTGGGGTTCATTTTTTGTGTATATTTGGCCTGTTGTAACTTTCCAAGAATAGAGGTATCTGTACAAGGGTCAAACAAAGTCAACTTTTCCAGCTGTTGTAGACAGTCTATTTTTCTTGTTACAGCTGGTGGTATCTCACTGTAATGGGAGGAAGTGGTGGCACTGAGAAGCCTGGTCTTCGTAAAGTAATTGGATGTATTTAGTACAAAAATTCATCTATCTATTGTCCACTGGCAGAACTTTTTCTAGTAAGCTGAAAATGGAAGGAGAGTCACAGTGCTGGTTAACACAGCCAAGGCTGTCTCATTGAGTTGTTCAGCCTTCTCATCCAATTTGTGGTTCTTATAAATTGAATATTCTGTATCAGCCATATAATTCCCCACAGTGTAGCATTTGGTATAACCACTCCTGAGAGCCTACTGGCAACTTCTTGGTGCCCATTGATAAATAACATACTTTTTAAACACTAGTCTAAGTATTGCCTAAAACATGTATTGCATTCTTGGAAAATAATGTAAAAAATAAAATATTACTTTATTTATAGGTAGAACACCAAAACTTGTATATTCTTTGTATGACCTTCCTGTAAATGTTTTTATTCAGGTAACTACAGGTGTATGGTTTGCTGTAGTTCAGTTAAGAAGCACACAGAAAAGGTGCCATGCTGCAGCTAAACTGAGCTGTCAACCTATAAATGAAAATTATTGTGCATACACCTTGCTAGTGTATTAAAGAAATATGTGTAACAACATAACTAGAGTGTATATTTTGTGCTGGTTTAAACGTTGTATAAAGGATATATTTCATCTTGAACTTCGTATTGGGGAGTATTTTCATGAATTTTATTATTTTATGTGGTTAAATTATATTTCGTCTTCTAAATGATATAACAGGTAGCCTAATCAAGAGATCTATGTACTTACTGAGAGTCCAGGATCTCCTTTTTCACCTTTTATACCCTCAAACCCATCTTGTCCCTGTAATGAGAGAACCAGACTATAAGATATATAAAAACATAACAGCAAAAAAATACAAATATTGTAATTGAGAAGTCTATTGTAATGTCTTTTGCAATAACATCACTCTTTTAACATCAGCCTTTACAATCACAAAGTATGGATACTGGGTTAAAATAAGCTTGTGTACGGTTGTAAAGCATTAAGACTTAAAGATTGACTACCAGAGTGTGTACCTTTATGTAAACTGTAAAAAGGAGGATAAGTAGAGAGGAGTGTTGTGTGCTAAGCTAAATACCCAAGGTCTTGACTGCTTACAAGTAAAATGATAGAGGTGTCTTTGAAGGATAGCTGTACTTTTTTTTAAAGCGTACCTAAACGTAAAAAACAAAAAACAGTAGTATTTGATTTTTTGCCAAAAAAACTAATTCCCTGGCTCCTGGTGGATTTTTGTTCAAGCTGCAAACTGTAGGGTGCAGAACTCTGTGTAGTCTACAGCTCGGCTTTGTGTGTGGGGACACTGCACACAGATCCAGCTGCCTAGGATAATAACGCCTGAGCACACACTTCATCATCCAACGACAGAAAAGGATCGCCATCTCCACGGAAATCCACCATCATAATGAAAGTCCACCTTGGAGCTGGCATTGAAGATGAAGCATTCCTAGGATGCAGCGATGACCAGTCCTGAACATGTACACAGGTAAGTATATGCCATTATCAACAAGTATGCTCTGCATATTTGCTGATTATGGCAGAAGCTCACCACCCACTGAGTTTAGCTTAGGAGGGGTGGCTTAAAGTGGGGTGGCTAAAATTATTCTACACTAAAGCATTTACTAAGTGTACCTATATTCTTTTTGTAAATCAATGCCAGTGTACAGTTTAGTATGTAGAAACATTTTTTATTGGTAAGTAGTAACGTAGAAGCAACTTTTATTTCCTCACCATTTCTCCTTTTGTTCCAGGTGTCCCTGGATCTGCTCTGGGACAAGGCAAAGACTTTCCTCTCTTCCCTTTTTCACCCTGACAACAAGAAATTAGTAAATACTTACTAGTTCTGTTTAAATTAAAATTATTATTGTAATTATACCGCCAGTCGCTCTTGGACAGTCTAATTCAGATTTACATATAAATATATTTGTAGTTCCAATCATTTGACTACTGTGACCCTGCTTTCCCTCACTACCTCACTTTCCATTGTGGTCATTGGGACAGTAGATGAGTCAGTGATAAATATACTTACTGCAAAAAATGACCTCAGGCTACTTTCTCTGCTGTGACAATGCAGAATGGGAGGAGAATCTCCCCAACATGAAAACAACAAAAAGAGGTACCAAGCATTAACTAGTATCCAAGACACTAATTTCACATATGTACAGTAGTTTTTAAGGTTTAAATGGCCTTTGGTGTTTTAGCAAAAATGCACCATAGTTCTCAAAAGCAAGCCGTAGAGCTGATTAAAATATAAAAAGTCTAATATCTAAACCTATTAAAGATAGAATAGGCGACTGAGCAAAAGGAAATATTATCTAAAGCATATATGGATGTGTCATATTCTTTATAATATTCCATTTTAGCAAATAAATAATACAGTAATAGGCTTTTAAGAATTCACCTCTCTCCGTTAGGTCAGACAGAATAAGCTAAACTATGCTTTTTAATTTAGCGCATTCACATGAAGAGAATGTTAAAAGAACATCTAATATTTTTTCTTGGTTAGTGTTAATACATTTCATCCTTGTACCATAATGTGTTGCATTTATTTGAATCTGGTGCTAAAAGCACATATCTCTACTTCTACAGTTTCTCTGTAAAAGCAGAAAAGCAGATGAAGCTCCTTGTTATAGTAAAAGCCATCAAGCACTTAACAGACTTTTCATCAGTGAAGCTGGGTGATCCAGCAAACCCGAAATGGTTCCGGTCCAGGATTAAAAACATTTACTAACAAGTAGCAAATTACTTTTAGGAAATCCATTTCAAGTTTGCTGGATCACCCAGTGTCACTGATGACAGTATATCCTCCCCAGCATTGGAGAGCTTTAATAAATCAGGCCCATTATCTATAATCATGTCTTATCATACTATAGCTGTATTATATATAATGTAATCTGTATAGTATGTTTGCATAATATAAACACATACATGTGAGTGTTACTTTGCATTTCCACCTTCAACTTACCTTTTGCCCTGGATCTCCTCTTGGTCCTTCAGGTCCCTGAACTCCAGGGGCACCTTCTGGTCCTGGTTGTCCAATTGGCCCTCTGAAACCACTTAACCCAGGGGATCCTTTGTTACCCTAGGGAAATTTAAAGATTTTATGCAGACCTATAATGTCTTTCCTATCAGACGTTATAGACTAAACAGTAAATTTCAATTAAATTTCACAATGAGTAAATAGAACTGTTGAAATAATAATAGAATAAAAATAAACTGCAGATAAACTGCTTTATTTCACACGTGCCTTGAAAATTTATCATTTAATAAAAAACTATTTTATATATCAATGTAAATATAGTGTGTGTATATGTATGTATAGAATATGTGCTGCTTCTTAAGGTACACCTATCATTTTTTTTACCAACATCATTGAAAAATGGTTATGAAAAATTACAAGATAGTACTACAATATTTAGGATACTCATAAAAACCTAATTGTTAAGTACATACCTTATCACCTTTATCTCCTCGATCCCCATTAAACCCATCAATTCCTTTCTCTCCCTTTTCCCCCTAAAGAAAAAATATTAGAGATGTTTTTTAGCAGTAGCAATAAGTAGGCATTAAAAATACATTACCCCAGCAATCAGCTGGTCATTCCAGTCACAAGCACAAAAAATGGCCTACCTTTTTAAATCACCTCCCTGATGCCATTGGGCACCTGTTTTTCCCTTAGGAAAAGGTTCCGCCTAAAAAGGTGATGTGGGAGTTGGAAAGAGTTTGCTAATGTTTTATTCCATCCCCAGTGAACTGTGAAAACTATAGTCTACTGACCCACAGACACACAAATAATAAAAATATATGTTATAAACCCACAAGTTGGACCTGTGCCAAGTGAGCCTATCTTGAAAAGATTCCATAATAAAAGATCCCAAAATAACAAATTAGAGAAGAGAACTCCCTATGTCTTTACACTGAGATATGTAGTCTTACCGGATCTGAGAGGTTTCAGGTCAGGTTAGGAGTTTAGGAGAGTTTTAGAAAGATGCCATATTCCACCCTCCAAAAGCCCAACTGGACATTTAGTCTATGTTCAGATCAAAGATGGAAACAGTGATTCTCTGGTGGTTCCCCAACTATCACGTCCTTAATAAACTGGCATTATCGATTTGACTGAAAACAGAAATGCCATTCTGATTGGATGGCAATAGGCAACTGCAAATACTAAGTCATTTACCAATGCCACTGTATTCTATATGATTGGTTAAGGAGAGATGCTCTCAGTCACGGACACAGTTCAGAGGATGGGGTAACTGCATTGCAGGCTCACTGCCTGTTGAATTTTTGAGCATGAACATTGAAGGTTTTGCCTGTTTAATGGCTGTACAATGAAAAGTATGTTTTCCTTTCATCTGATGTAAGCATAAAAAAGATGCAAGGACCAAAATGTGTTTTTATAAAAACAAGGTAACAATACTAGTACTTTGATATATAACCCTTGATACAAAATTATATATAGTGTAGCAACTAATCAGCCTTTCTTACAAAGTCCAACAATAAAAGACAAGACTGGAATCTGGTTATATAACAAACCTGAGTAGAGCCCTTAGTTATTTAGCTATAGGCAAAGAATATATTTTACTAACCTTTGGCCCTGACGGACCTTCAGAGCCATGTAGACCAGGATCTCCTTGTCTTCCAATTTCACCCTGCATATAGATGTAAATGTAACCTTAGATGTGCTGACCTGGTAAATGTGGATTTTGCGTACTGGCAGGTCAAGGGTTAGGGCTGTCCATTTGTCAAAGAGCAGAAAAAAAATTGTATTTTTTTCGAGTAAACTGACAAGAGTTGGTATTTTTACACATAAACACTATTAAACAGTTTGCTCATAGGAAAACAGTTAGCTTTCAGGCATACATTCTGAAAGTCATTAAATAACATGCAGCTATGTGAAAGTCCAGAGGAAATGATTAGGTCTGAAAGGATAGGATAAAATGTAAAAATGATCAAATTTATACCAGAAGAAAATATATCTTTGAAATGGATCTGGGATGTGTTGGTGCATGACTTTAATTGGTGCTGTTACAGTCACGCACCGATAATTATCTGCTAAAGCCTTGTCTTGAAATGTTCCCTCATTTTTTCATGTTTGCAGAGATATATCTGAAGTTTAGTTCATTGTTTCTTGACCTCTTCCTCTTTACAGAAACCCTGTCAGACTGCTATCCCCATTATATTCATTTTTGGAAACATATTTTACATTCTCAGGTTGTTGCACAGAAGTATAACTATGTTAATCACAGACAAGATGCTTTTAACTTTCCAGATTACAAAGCAGTTTTATTAAAGTGTCCACATGAATTTTTATTTTGTGGACCCTGCTATTTAAAACATTGAGGCAATATTAATAAAAATACACTTTACTAAATTATTAAAAATTTGTATTATTAGTACACAAACCACACTGATAGCTGTTATCAGAAAGTTATTGCTAAATTCTATACCAACCCATAGCTGTAGTTGTAGCAGCGTTTTGTCAGCAACAGGTTTGTAAGCAACAGTTTTTCATTAATTACCACTATGGCCTTGTCTAGGAATACCTATTGTATTCTGTTGCAGCCAGCCACTTTAGCAAATAAATCACTAGCTACAAACATGTCTCAAGAATCTAAAGGCATGGAGATATGAAAGACACAATATCATGCTTTTATTGTTGTTTAATGTCTTCTTTTATTAGAATGTTATTTAAGATAAATTATTGTTCATTTATGGTGTCATTCAAAATGGATGATCATCTAATACAGTGGTCGACAACCTTTTTTGATCCCGCGGACCACTAAAATTACCGGCTCCAGACTGCTCCCCATTGTGACGTCACGAGAAACCTCCCCCATAGTGACGTCATGAATACAGAAAAACCGCCCACTCTCCCATCGCAGACACAGCCCGCCCACCTCCCTGAGCCTAGGAACTGTACGAGGGACCTGGTCCGTGTCTCTGGCCGGTGTGTCCCTTCAACAGGGTCCTTCTCCTGACCCCGCTGGGGGGTGCGCTAACCAGAGCTGCGGACCCAAAAAATTTTCTCGCGAACCACCAGTTGGCGACTGCTGATCTAGTGAACCATTTGCATTATTATTTTATCTAATTCTACTATCATTATTTTTTTTTTGCCGGAAAGGAAGGGGACACAGATTAAAACATAATAAAATATTTCAAATATCAAACATGCAAACAATAATAAACATTGAGCTACAAAAAGACTTGGAATTTAGAATTTCCTTGTTTATACACTACCAAAAATTACCCATCTACTACAATATTATGGAAAGATGATAGGATAACTTAACAAAGCTAGCAAGAATGGCTAACGTATTTTAGGTCCAGATAGATTTGAAAAGTATAGTCTTTAAAACTGAAGTTGAGTCAGTGCCCAAAAGTATGCCTAAACCTCCTTCTTCTTGCCATGTCTCTGGGTTATTTTTAGATGACTTTGTACAGCGTAATCCCTCTTCTTGTGTGTGAAATGATTATAGTTTTTCAAATGATCTATCCCCAGAAGCCAGAAAGAGGAGTCCTAAGTCTCTGTCAGTCTCAGATTTAATCTGTGATAGTATCTCTCTACCATGCTGATCTCTAGTGCCAGGTATGGTACTCATACCTGTATTCAGCAGGGATGGCATACATTATAGTGTGCCAGTAACCCTTTATCACTCCTAAATACTGAACTCAGAACAACCCTTTCTCCTGTTTTAACACTGAACCATGGGCAAGCCAAAAACTTTCTCTCTTTCTCCCTTTCCTTATACTGAACTAATCTAAGGCTTTTCTAGCCTTTGCTACCACTTCTTTTCTACTACTGATAACATCACAAACCTTAGCTCCTTTGTATTGTGTCTCTGCTCATGGAGGCACGTTTTTGGCACAGGTGGTACAACCCTGTAGTACCATGCTTACATAACTGGTTTATGGCCTTACTGAATTTGTCAAAAATCTGTGCAATAAAAAACACCTTTATAACAAAATGGTAAACTATACAAGCACAAGAGATTTTACCACACATAGGCAAACAACCATACATAAAGCTGAGACTAAATCACTGACAGGACAAAAAGTAAATAGCTGAAAGGATAGGGAGGGTCAGGACAGCACAGATTGGTAAATGTAAGCTGGATGATCCCTGTAGTTTATCAGACAGGAAATGAGGTGGGTGTGGTGGGGTGATACACCTGCGACTACTAATGCTTAATGTGTGGAAGTCAAAGTCCTCAAATAAAACCAACCACCTCCAGCACAGAAAAGGGCTGTCTAAAATTGTGCAAAAAGAAAGGTAAGGCTAGAGTTCAGCTTTAAAGATTTGTAAATTGAGCCTAATGTCTGTTTTCTGTACCTACTGATGTTTTCTAACAATACTGAGGTTTGCATATCTTCATAAATAGTTAACAATAAAATATTATTAATAATACATTTATATAATAATAATATTTAATATTATTTCTTGATTGATTGGTTTCTAGTTCAAATCAACCTTGTATCAAGTGTAAAAAAATATACAAAATATGTTTACCTGTGCACCTTTTAAGCCAGGTTCACCTGTTTTTCCGGGGTAGCCTTGCATTCCCTGCAAAATAAAGCATTACTATTTAGCACATTGGTACATATTCAACAGCAATATATCTGTACTGCTAATAACACCTTTGGGATGGATAGTATAAAAGCTTTTCTCCCCCTAATTTTCCCTCTTTTCCAGTTTTGTATGACATCTTTCATAGACAGGAAGTAAAGGGCAATCTCCCCAGACATCTAAAAACAGTGGCTTTAATATGTCTACCTACTATAGCATATTTTTTATTGTCTGTGTCTCTAAAGATTTTTTTTTTCACCTAACTTTGTCTTTTGTCTATTATTTTATTTTTACTTTTTTGTTCAAAATTTGTTGGTCAAAATACCAAGACCTAGGCAGCAAAAAAACTTAAAGCGGAACTAAACGTGTGATACTCACCTATCCCCATTTCTTCACAGGGCACTTCTATCTTCCTTCTTTTCTTCCAGGACACAACCGTCAGCCATCTTGATTGACCATGCCAATATGACATAACTCATTCCTAGAGTTCATTAATTCCCTGAACAGGCAAGCTACCCTGGCAACCAATTTTGAACTTGCAGGTTCTCCTGCCTGATCATTGATTTTTGTTTGCTCTACTTTAAGAGAATTGATTCTGCTTGCTTTGTTGTCAATTAAAATAAATGTTATTGCAAAATCCTTATGAGCTTTCAAATGTAAAAAAGGAGGGGGTATTAGGCCAGTCTATAGCATAATAGGAGAAATATGATTGATTTTTAAGGGCGCAGGACTTGCCTTATTATTTAGAGCAGGGTTTCCAAAAGGGTTTCCCAGGGGTTTCATAAAGTTTAACACTGCTGCAGATGCAGTTAGACTTGACTTAAAGAGACTTTTGCAGATGGGCCATCCACAAATCTCCTCCCCCTTCAATGCACAATAGACTGTACAAGTATGCCAGGAGGTGCTTCAGCTCAGAGTTTCTAGTTTTTCTGCTGGTGACTGTACTGGTGAGTAAGCCACTTTGGTGTCTGTGGATGCAGTAATAAACCCCAAAGTTGGTGTTCGTAAATAAAATAGAAACTCCAAGTACTAATGTCATTGACAGCAATTAACATTGATGTCAGTGACAGCAATGAACCTCCCAGCATTGTTGTCAGTGGCAGCAGTGATACCCCTAAAAATGGTGCAAAAAACACCCAACATTAGTGTCAGGCAATACAATAAAAAAACCCCAGCACATGTGTCAGTAACTGCAATAGTAACCTCCAGTATTGGTGTCAGTAGATGCAAACCTACCAACATTGTTGCTGGAGTCTGCAATAATAATCCCCAGCACTGCTGTCAGTGGCCACAATAATACCCACCTACGCTAGCATCAGATTCATTTTTTCAACATTCTATATTTTAAAATAAGTACAATTACATGGAAGGGAAACATACAAAATCACATGATGATCACAGACATGATTGTTTCCATGTCACTCTCTCTCCACCATCCAAGTGGGACTTTGAATTTACTTTGCCAAAAATGACACAAAAGGCTGCGGAGAGCCTATGTGTTGGATATCAGGGGATTATAGGCTGTGCATATTGCTTATTGACTGAGCTGACATTTATTTCAATAATTGATCATGTTTATTCCATTTTTTGCACATGATTAGGTAATGGAAGTGAACAGAGCTTCTCCTAATTTATTCCCAATGGAAAATACACTTTGTACAGATAACATTTACCATACTTTGCTACTTGAACAACCTTTATTACTTGATCCTCGATTTAGCATGAAAACCATGGAACTAGCAGTTTTACAAGGAGAGGCTAGCAATATCAGATCCATAAAATGGGTTTCTTTATGGTATAGAAATGTGTGTAAAACCTTTTTCCTAGGTTGTTTGTAGGTTTTTGTTTTCTCAGTTGGCTCCTCTTTGGCTTTCAAACCTTGATGATGAGTCACTATGACCATAATTCACTCAACATTTATTCACCGTAAATGCTGTAGTGGCTAATTGCTGCTTCTTAGTTTTGATTTGCAATAGGCAATATGCACCTCTTTACTTTGCCATATGCATGTCATTTCTAGTGAGGAGAGGGGTATGCCCACTCAAATGACACTATTCATTATGAAATTATTCATGATTTAAAAGTTTACTAGTCGGGATGAAAACACATAAAACTAATGACAGCAACATACATTTTGCATCTGCAGTATGTTCTAAATCAAAACAGGAAAGCTGACCTGTACCACTTCTTTGCCATGTTATTTTTTTTAACAAATATATATATGGTGAAGTATGGGATACATTTATTATTTTATTAAGATCAACATTTACATAATATTTTATATACCTAATAAAGCTTATTGCAATAGTAACTGTACAACTTATCACACCTAAGACACTCCTGGTTACCTGAGCAATTCAAAATTTCTCTGCAGTTTATGACCTTGCCTCATATCTAGCTAAAAGGGGTTTGGTCTTGCCCATTTCACTGTTCCCGATTATAAATATTATTATTATCTTATATTCTGTGCTTGAAATATTCACTGCACACATGCATTCCATGACTTAAGATGCATTATTTGTTGCCCCTACTGAAGCCACCCCTATATATGGTTTTTAGCGTTCTCTCCAGAACTTTTTTTCAGCCACGTGGTTGGAAGTTGTAGCCAGGTTGGTCAAAAAGCGAGGAAGTACAGAAAAGGCTTTTTATGGGAGCTATACCTATTAATTAATATACTTTGTTGCACAGGGACATATTTATCAGTTGAATGAAGTGCAACCTTGTTCTGTTGCACTGCTTTCTATGTATTTGTGAATATATTTTCTTACATTTGTAAGAACTTCAAATTTAATATTTGTTATTTTATTACACCACAGTTCTACAATAAAACATTGCAAGCATTTTAGTTATCATAAAGCCATATCCTCCCATGCTCTGATCGACCTTTTCATGTATAAAAAGCTGATTTATATGCTTGGAGACAGTGAACTTAAAATAAAACTATATAGTTTTTTTTACAAGCATCTGAGTTTTATCCTTCATTTTCCAGGTGCATGCCATCATTATGAACAATATCATTAGTTACTAACTTGATTCATCTCTCTTAGGTCAAGCAAGCTCTGAAGAGTTTACATGAGGAGATAAGAATGAAATTACTTATATAGATGGATAGATAGATAGATAGATAGATAGATAGATAGATAGATAGGCACTAAAAAGCTAAACACTGAACAGAATTTTGTAAAACTTTAACAACCATATAATAGCCAGATGATACCTTTTCCCCTTTCTGACCAATGTCCCCTGATAAT
The DNA here is from genome assembly GCF_032062135.1 of Pyxicephalus adspersus. Classification (NCBI taxonomy): domain Eukaryota; kingdom Metazoa; phylum Chordata; class Amphibia; order Anura; family Pyxicephalidae; genus Pyxicephalus; species Pyxicephalus adspersus. The sequence continues at coordinate 110,509,806 of NC_092859.1, forward strand.
CCAGGGTCACCATTTTCTCCCTAGATAGGAAAATACAAGACTTGTTTAGTAGTACAAAACAATGACATTGTGCGAATGTGCTCTGAATTCACTGTAAAATATATCCAGACATTCTAACATTCATACTACCCAAGCAAATGGACCTTCCTGATCCTCCACTGCTCTCCATCCTGACACCTGCTTTGATGTTTCCCAGCAAACTTATAGGAAGAGGTGGGCCTAGGACTCATAACTGGGGGAAGAGGGTATAGAACATTATCTCTCAAGTCAGTCAAATAACTGTCAAGCTATTTAGAACCAGGCCACTGCATATATCTATAACATTGCCCACCAACTTTTTCAAATGTTCCTAATATTTCTTTGATTTACTCCAAGAAATGATTACAGTGAAGGATGACTGAATTTGTAAAGTGTACTTGTCACCTGTAGTTAAGAAATTTAACTACCTATCTTGGATGCACTATTAGGTAGATACTCTTATCTACTGTTTTTTATTTTTTAAAGAATTGTGAAAGAACAATATATACGTGATTGATTTAGGTCACCAACTCATAAAGCAGCAAAACAAAAGAATAATGATGACAACTGTCAGGGCAGCACGGTGGCGCAGAGGTAGCACTCTTGTCTTTGCAGCGCTAGGTCCCAGGACACTATCTGCATGGAGTTTGCAGGTTCTCCCCGTGTCTGTGTGGGTTTCCTCTGGGTACTCCGGTTTCCTCCCACATCCCAAAAACATGAAGTGAGGTTAATTGGCTTCCCTCTAAAATTGGCCTTAGACTGTATAAATGACATATGACTACGGTAGGGACATTAGATTGTGAGTCGCTTTGAGTGACAGTTAGTGACACAACTAAGGACTTTGTACAGCGCTGCGTAATATGATGGAGCTTTATAAATACTGTGTAATAATAACCCTGGATACAGCTGAAACAACCAAGTCAGAGATGACAGCTACAAATAAAGCTACCAATAGGTTCTAGATTCCATTTCCCAAAAAGATCATTTGTGATCCCCTTTGGTAAAAATCTAATTTTTTTTACATATGTCCACTAAACAACCAGAACACATGTGAGCTATTGTTTTCTAATGTGAAAGACACATCCAGGCCTCCCCTATCCATAAAACAAATAGGCTGTCAAGGTGCCTGTTCTTTTCTACTGTCAACGTAAACGATCCCCAACATACCTTTTGGGTGACAAGGCTTGAGCATCAAGATATTAGTCTATACTGACCAGCTTTGTGAAATCTTCACATAATTTTGGAGTAAATGTTTACAACGTTACATAGTAAAGAAACAATTGTATGCAATGCAATGTTTACTCTCATTCATATTATTCTATTACAAACACATGCATTGAGGTTTTTCAGCTAATAATCCTACAGTACTTTATTAATTTTCATTTGAATGAGTGTCTATTGTAAACCTCAGAAGATGTGCAGTGAACTAGTTCGATAGACGACAGATCTAAAAGGACGCAGCTAGAGACATAATTAACAGACGAAGTGAACCAAAAATCTTAAATTTAGCATTCCCTAGGTATACTGGAATGTCTTTTCACAAGCAACTTATCACATTTGTGTAAATCATTACTTTTTTTTCTAGCTGTTTTGTGTGTCAGAACATTCAGTAATGATACAGTTACTAAACACAACACTGCACTTATTTACTTTGTATAAAAGACAATTAACTGCCTCTGATTTACAATTTATTGTGTGATTGATATATTCTTACCGGATCTCCCTTTTGTCCTTGTTCCCCCCTGTCACCCTTAGATCCTTTCTGTCCATTTAGTCCATCAAGACCTGCTGTACCCTGGGGATGAAACTGAATATTATTATACCCATCCAAGATATTAAGGTCACTTCAGGTTTCTTAATAAGTATAAAAACACTTTGCATTAGGTAAAGCAATCTAAATAGATTTACCAATGTTTAAAATGTCAGAAACTCTAGAATACATTTACTTTATACATTCAGACCATACAAATTCTGTAAATCTGCTCTAAAATTCTAAGAGTTCTGATAAAGTTTTAAACAACAAAATCAGCCACATATACTGAAAATAGAGAGCTTACAAATGGTAAAATGTTGCTTTCTTTTCTACTTTTCAGTACACTCCAATAGTTGTATGAATACACACAAAGGGTTTCCAAGTCATTTTGTGTTGAGTATGTAAGGAAAATCTGTTAAATCGATAAAAAAAAGTTTTCTTGAGAGAACTTGATTGCGTGGCTTTGTAGTGTGTTATGGAAGTAAGTTAGCATATTGTGACAAAATACCTATTACGTGAGTATGGGGGAGATGGCTCATGATTCAAAGAGATGATGAATAAGAGGCACTTCTTGATGCTTTAAATGAATTCTCAAAGGACAGCAAATCTGTGATTATATGAAAGGGAGGAAGAAGATTTCCATATTGATAATCCATTATCACTTGCAAGTACTTTCTAAGAGAATTGCTGCATTATTTACCAAAATATCTTAGCACTGAAACTGCTCAGATCTGAAAGCATTTAGAAAATCAAAAATTCACCTCCCACTAACCCTGACGATTGACTATTGCATTAAGAAACATTTAACTCCGTGTCATCCAAAGCTCCATTAAAACCGTTTACTATAAAAGAACAAGTTGTAGCAATCAAATTACTATTGAAATGTCATTTTACAACTAAATAAACCAATAGAAAGTAGTGAAGAAAAAGCAATTGCTGTAATATTTACTATTTTAAAAACATAAATCCATTTGTACTGGCTTATGGCTTCACTTCATGATGCAGAAATACAGGGTTGTTGGGCACAGCAGCACCTGGGTCATATTTTACCATGTTACTCCGACTTAACAATGTAACCCATTGCATGTTTATCCCATTAAACCCTTAAACGTTAAATTCATACATTATTTTTTAAAAACCTAAAACCGATTACAGAAGCATTTTGGAGTTCCAAAAGCTAACCATTAGGTTAGCTAACCATTAGGAGTGTTATACTGGTATGTGTGATATGACTCCACAGCCTTCCAGCCTTTTAAATGAAGCACAGAAAAGGAGCCCTTAAATGGGGGAACAAGGTGAACTATGGAGATCAATTGTCCTAGGTGCTACAGATGTTGGCCAGAGCTCGTTTTAACTCTCATTTACTGTGCTAAGAAAATGTAAAAACCTGAATATAGAGAGCCCATCTACAGGTTCACTTTCCCTTGGCCTTAGACACAACATGACAGTCTGCCAGTCAAGCTCCCTATAGTCTATAAAGCACCATCAGCCAACCACCCTCTGATGTCTACAGCGATCTTTTGAAATTAAACCTAGAGCAGAGTTTATCATACATTTTAGCAGGCCCACTTTAAATATCTAATTATGTTTGAAACATTTTAAAATAGTAAGTCTAGGGTAATAAATGGATGCAGAGTTGTATAGTATATTAATAGAGCATCTGAGCATGCTAACACAAACTTACTGTAAAAAACTCTTGTGGATTTATGTTTGATGCTATACACTAAGCTAATGCAAAGGCTGAATGTATTAACAAAAATGCTTCACATTTTTTCTGAACATATAGAAATTGAAATCTATCTGAAGTGTCACATGTGATGTCACAAAGACTCCGAACCTATCATCCCCACTGTATAACTCTCCTATCCTTAATACTTCAGCCTAACCCCTGATCTTTTGTTTGAAAGTACCAGATAGTTCTGATTAATAATTGCAAGTCTCCAAGGCTTGTGTCATGTAAATGATAAAAAGGAAAATTATCTATGCCCATAAATATTCTGTATTAGTGTGTGTTTCCGTGGGGATAAGATGGTAACTAGAGCTACATGAGAGCTCTATCTTCTCTAATAACAGCAATTAGGATAACTTTCCTGCAGTACTTTCTTTAAAACAGGATGCACTTTTACTGTATAAATACATGTCTGTAGATGAACTAAAACAGTTATTGAAAAGACTTTTTAAGGAGACAAAAATAAAATAGAATAGCAGTGATGAAGCATAGATAGGATCATATGGTGGAGCATGACCATGGCACACAACACTGTCAAGAGGGGATAGAAAAAGAATCGTCAAATCGTCAACCCTGTACAACTTGTAACTTACACAGGGCTCCCTCTCCTTGTTTCTGACAGATGAACAAAATGGAATATAAATCTGTTTTGCCTTTACAGGGGAAAAATTTATGTCCTTTTTTCACGACCCGGAAGTGGAATGGGAAACTTAGAAGAGACAGAACATTGTAAGCTCCTCCTCAATTATATCCCTCATAACTATATAGCTAACTATAAGGTTTTATTGAAATTAATTAATTTTTAGCTAACTATAAGGTTTTAATAAGTTGGTACTTGGTACCCATTAGGTTCCAGAAGTTAAACTTAACCATCTCTCCTCTCTGCTATAGGGATTGTGGTCAGATGGGTACAGTATTACATGTTTTTCGGTGCTGTCTGTGGGTCCAACGATTACAGAACAGAATCCACAATCTCATTTACTCATTCACTCTATATTCACTCATTCTGTAGACTCGATGAAACAATCGTAAAACCAATCGCTCGCTTGATTTCACATTTTTTCTTAGCAGCCTGCATTACAGGCCTATTACTGGAAAGCTTTCAATATACACAAAGAATTCTCCAAAAACAAACTAAATTGGACAATGACAAATTATAAATTAACTTGGAAGTTTTCCATAATACATGGGACCCTTGGATATCTTATATCTCAATATAGACTCCATGGACCTGATTTATTAAAGCTCTCCAGGGCTGTAGAAAATACACTTTCATCAGTAAAGCTGGGGGATCCAGCAAACCCGGAATAGATCTGAATAGATCTGGTCCAGGATTCAAAACATTTGCTAGCAAATGACGTTCAAGAAATCCAATCCAGGTTTGCTGGATTACCCAGCTTCACTGATGGAGGTGTATCTTATCCAGCCTTGGAAAGCTTGAATTAATCAGGCCCCATGAAAAAAACCCACTCCCGTTTTTTTATTTTCTTATCCTCCTTTTCCTTTTTAGTTCTGACACACCATTTGTACCAAGGTGAACAGCTAAACAGTCATGGTAAAAAAGTGATTTATGCCATATGTCTTTTGTGTATAGGATATATGTAAGTTGTAAAGCATACTGATGTATTTCTGTTTCTCGGTATAAACCCAGAAGGTCAATCTTTTATCACCAATTTCTCTTACTGTATCTTGAAACAATGTAAATGCTCAACTCTTTGATTGGAAATTGTTTTTTTCTTGATTTCCTCACCATCCCTATACTTGTTGTAAATCCCTTTAAAAATCAATAAAACAATTTGAAATATGCATTGATCACTAAATATTTAGTTTTCTGTAATATTTAGATTGTATTTTATTTACTCAAAGTGGCATAGCGACCACAGTAACAAAAATTACACCAAATTACATCCATCAGTTGATATAAGCATATAAAAGATGCTCCACAACAGAAGAGGCTTCTGATAGAGAAGAAAAGCTGTCTTTTATATGTGCCCTTTGTTTAGTAATCTGACATTACAGCGCACATGACTGCAGAGAATGTATACGGTGACATTATTCTGATCAGAGGCTTCCCTATCAAGCTGCTGACTCACTGGTCATTTATATTATTATTATTATTAATATAATAATAATATTATTAATAATAAACAGTATATATATATATATAGCTCCAACATATTACACAGCGCTGTAAATTAAATAGGGGTTGCAAATGACAGACAGATACAGACAGTGACACAGTAGGAGGGGAGGACCCTGCCCCAAAGAGCTTACAATTTAGGAGATTATTCTAATGGTCATGATTCAAAGTATTGGGGTGAGTGAACTAGAGGCATTATGGGGGGGGGGCTAAAGTCTAAAATCTGCATGAAGGCCTATAAAAGTTTATCTATGCTATTGTTTATCCCAACCATATCTATATAATTTACAAGTTAATCACCTTGCTATAAAACATAATTCTATTTTGTGTACTTACTAGTAACATGTTATTTTAAAAATGAAAGCTATCTCCTTTACTATAGTATGCTAGTTTGAAGTTTCTATAGCAACTTGTAACCTGAAAAAAGCTACTATACCAAAACATAAAACTGAAATATCAAAAATGTGTAAATATGAGTTGCACTCGTATATGGGTTGCACACCAGGTTTTATGTATTGTTGTCAAAACATAAAACTTGATTAAATAAAAGAAAGGGCAATATCTTACATTTAACTTTTAATTTTTGTAAATATAAGTTCTAGATATATGTGATTTTCCAGAATGGTAATTTTTAAAAGAATCATTTGTATGAGGGAGTAAGAATGTGGTATCCTAATATATGTTTAATTTCTCCACTGAGATTAAAGGTAACAAAGTAGAAAACAACAAAAGCAATACTGGAAAGCAATTACAGAGATATCACTGGTTGGAAATGACACTTGCTACGCACAAACTCTGAATCATTGTAATTTTCAGTGTTCTGCAGATGTGTGGTACTTGTCTATCTTTTTCATGGTGATAAATTAATGAATTTGATATTTAATTTCTCTTGATAACTACTTGAAATTTTAAGACTAATTTAGGTTTATAATCCTTACATTGAAGCTTCCACAGATCTTGTCTCACTTACCTCTCTGACCTGAAAAAAATACTCCTCTCTAGCTGTTCTCTTTGCTCCTCCAATGACCTACTAATGACTTCCCTACTCATAACCTCATCACATGCACAGCTCCAAGATTTTTTGTAGAGCTGCCCAACTCTCTGGAATGGTCTTTCTCATCCTATTCGCTTGCTCCTACTTTCTGCTCCTTTAAAAAAGCACTCAAACCCCATCTTTTAAAACTTGCTTACCCGTCTTCTTCTGTTTCTTAAAACCCTCACTACTTCCCACCATTCTATATCCCCCTTCCTATTGGGCCTGATTTAGAGAATACACTTTCATCAGTGAAGCTGGGTGATCAAGGAAACCTGAAATTGATCTGGTTCAGAATTGAAAACATTTGCCAACAAATAGCAAATTACTTTTAGGAAATCCATTCCAGGTTTGCAGGATCACCAGCCTTCACTGATGAAAGTGTATTCTCCCAAGCCTCCCAAGGAGAGATTTATTACATCACGGCTATTGTGTGATACTTCCCCCACCTCCTAGATTGTAAGGTCTTCGGGGCAGGGTCCTCTCCTCCTCCTGTGTCACTGTCTGCATTTGTCAATCATTTGCAAACCCTATTTATTGTACAGTGTTGTGTAATTGTAAATGTTTTACCTAAATAAATCTTGTTTAATAATCATAAATATATACGGTATGTAAATTTTCCAATTCTATAAAACAGCTATTTCAAAAGTGTAGGATGTGTATAACCTGGGGTGCATGCCAAAACATCAGGTGTGAGGCAGGTCTGTACCTGCCTTGAATTCTGAGAGTCTGGTTGTTAGTGTACACAGTGTGAAGAACATTGGCTAGTGTTCATTAGGGGCAGTACTTCTGTATGCAGTGTACATAACAACCAACTCCCAACATAAAATTTCGCAGGTATACTGCAAGTGCCGTTATGTGAGTCCACTAATCACTAGTAGTTTGTTTTAGTAACTGAGTGGGGTTTGCAGAGTGCACGGTGGGGGGGGATGCAGAGAAATTCAAAGAAAACAGATTTGTTCAGTCATACAGGGAAGGTTGCAGGGAAGTGCAAAGGTGACTAGTAATAGACAGGGAAACGAACATGTCAATGTAAAGTGGTGGATGGGTTGCAGGAAGCTGGAAGGTAGAAAGGTGATCATTGGTGAATAAGTTGGCCTTAGGTTTTCTAGGTCCATGAAAGGGTTAAAGTTTTTTTGGGAAGTAAGCAAAGGGGTGGTACCCATCAGGGTATGAGTCCTTGCGTTAATGGTGGTCCTGCACGACACTTGGTTGTTGTGGGGGCTAGGTGTAAAATGGGATTATGTGCTCATTGTCCCCGAGGCGGCGGGCTAGCGGCTGGGGGCCTGGTGAGTGAGCGGAAGTAGTTTTGGTTAAAGGGATAGGATAGAAAAATAATTTCTGGTAAATAGAAGGTTGTTATTGATATGTTTCGTGTTGAGGTTGTTTATATGGTTTATGTAGATTATATAAAATGTTATTTATTTACATTATGATTAACAAAATGAGCTGCTATGGCCAATTTAATTCAAAAAAAGGTTTGTGGTTTTTATTTGGTTAATGTGGGGTTGGGTTGAATTGGTTGGAGGTGCAGTTCATGGCTTCCTCTACTTTGCCCTAGTCAAGGGAATTGATCACTGGTGGGGGGCAGTGGTAACCACTGTTGAATGGGTGCAAAAATCAGCAATAAACAAAAATACCAGGGATTATTAGTGGTTAATAGCTATTTTTAAGAGTTTAACGTCTCTATTGCAAAATTACCAGCATATTGCATATTCAGCATGGAGTATAGTGTTCATTTACGTATTCTCCACAGCTCCTAAGGACCACAATAACTGCATTATTAGGTCAATTTCTTTTAAACATACTGAACTAAAGATCTTAACCAAATAATTAAATATTTTGATATGAAATGTTCCAGGAATACCTCTCTGCAATGAAAATGTTCTACACGAAATTTAAATGTATTAAGCTTAATAACATATCCTTTGCAAGCATAAAATTCATTTTGCTACATAAACCTATATATTTTAACTCAGCCTCATTGTGAACAATGTTTTATTGTTCTGACCCCACAAATGATAGCCAGATGAGTTTCCTTTATGAACACTAGGGATGAGCGGGAATGCCTCTGGCATTCTCGCGAAAATTTCCTCGAACTTCTGATGGGAAATTTTGGCAAACCAATTTTGCGAAACCATTGGAAGATCGAGGAAATCATTAACCTCTAGTGCCCAGGGATCGCAGTTTCTCCATAGAGAGTTCATCTGCAGTTCAGTTCAGATAAGTACAGCCTGGTGACCGTGGGAACTGAACCGCAAAGTTCCCACGGTCACCGGGTGCCCTGGGATCGCAGTGGATTCTTAGGGCTGCATTCAATCTTGTAGCCCTGGGAATCCTCCTGTTTGCAATCCCTGGGCATCCTGGGATCGCAGTGGATTCTCAGGGCTGCCTTCGTTTATGCAGCTCTGGGAATCCTGTTCAAAACAGGAAATTCAAAACCTCTAGTGCTCTCTGATTGGATGAGGAAAGCTTTCCTCAGCCAATCAGAGAGCACTGGAGGTTTTGAATGGGGAGACTTGTCCCCATTTAATCTCTAGTGCCGGGGATCGCACAACTGAGCTAATCAATGAATGCAGCCGGTGCAGCATTCATTGATCAGCACAGCTCGCAATCTTTTTTTTTTTTTTTTTTTAAATTCAATCTCGTTTGGAAAATTTACTTATAATTTCAGTAGGCGAGAACAGCCTAATTCGTCGTGAGATCGAGTTTTAAAAACTTTGTTGCTCATCCCTAATGAACACCACTCCATATTATCAACCATGGTGAATTTTCTGGGTACCTTCTAAAGTATTATGGATGGCTCAAATATTAATCAGAAACCATGACCCTATAAAACTTCCCACAGTGATAAGAAGGTCCTATTATTTTGCAGTGGTATCTATATAGTTTTATGTAATAGATTACTTTGGTAAGAATATTAAATATTAAAATGTAACTGTATGTTAGATACTGCATGTGCAATACTTTGCTAGGTTCACAAATTTTTCTGTTTATAAGAACAAAAGGTATATAAAGCACTTTTTCAGGTTTATATTTTGAACATTTTGTTAATTATATTGTGCTGTACAAAAATATCACAAGAAAACTCTATTAAACAGAGAACATTGTCTTATTTTTGTTAGCTGGAATTAACTCCCACACACACTATATGCAGGGTAATATAAATCAGTGAAGAACCCTTTTCAACAGGTTAATAGTAACTTCGGTTACCAATGGCCAGATCAGTATCTAGCCCTATCTTTTCTACATTCCATAAGAATAAAATAAAATTAGGTTGTTTTCTTGTCAAAACTTTCTTTTTTAGTTTTGCATAAAGTAGGAACAGCCTAGATGGTTAGATCCCTTGCCAAGGTTTTATTGCCCTCTTAATTAGACAGACTCACTCTCTTTGCTTATCCTAATGACTATTGCCATCATGACAAAGAAAAATTGATAGGAAATTTTACATTTGTCACCAAAGCAAATCTTTCAATAGGAAAACATATGACCTCTGTCAAAGAGGGGATTTTATTTCAGCCCTTGTTTTGTTTCTGGGAAAGGAAATGAAGAGAAATGTACCCAATGAAGATAAAAATAATTTACAGGAGCTTTAGGTTTTTCATCAAGATTTAGCTTTTTTGAGATACTGGGGCCCCAGAGTATAAATTTATATCCTATAGTCCCAAACAGATGTGCAATAGTTGTTATTCCAACAGTAAAAAGAGTTAGTGCTGTAGCAAGCAGAAAATTTAAATTCTTATTATGAAATGCTGCTACCCATAATGTTTTGCTGCAGAGTGGGGCCATCAGATTTTACACCGGCAACTCTTAGTGGCCAGAAGCCCATTGGACTGGTGATTGGTACTGGGAACTTGAGTAACCATACTGAGGGTTTAACAAAGGGCACCCTCAGGAATGGTCATACAGAATGTTTGCCTCTTTGCCTCAGCATTTGCAGTTTTTGACCTTCAGCTATTCAGACTGTGCCAATCTGACCAGGCCACTTTCTTCCACTTCTGCACCCCTGACCAGGGTCAACACTATCAATGATTGACAGTGGTCAGGATGGGCAGTGTTATGCAGCCTCATACTCAGCAAACTATGGCACACTGTGTTCTTTTAACTTTCTTTCTTCTTTACTGGCCACAATAAGATTTTGTACAATTTGATTTACGTACGTTTTGTGGACCAGACAGAAACCCAAATTACCCTGACACCGGTTTATTAGCTATCTTTCCTTGAACCATCTTGAACCACTTTTGATAAATCAAATTTATTGCATTGCTATTGTGGGCACATGATTAGATAAGTTTCTTGTTCTGTTCATCTTTTCACACACCTGATCTGCTGTACATGGATTATAGGAGATATTTCAAAATGGAGATTCATTTTGCATTAATGACACAGAGCTAAGCTTTAATGTTTTGGCTGATCAGCTTCTATTTGTATGGATAAATATATATATATATATATATATATATATATATATATATATATATATATACGGCAAGCATGTTACTTCAAAATTTAAATAATTTTCTTTGGTGTCCCAAGGTTACCTGTTGGAATCATTACTACTAAATGCACTTCATAATTATTTGTATTCAACTAAAAACTCCCTACTTGTGCTGGCCCCCTATGAGTTAGTATGGCAAGAAAGAAAATGTTCTATTTAAAAGTGAAAATGATTTATAAATAAAACCATAGGCATGAGTAATTTGTTTACTTACTGAACTTCCAGGAAATCCAGGTTCCCCTGGTTCACCCTGTTACAAGAAAGCAGATAATTTCAATAGTGATTCATACATTAAGGTATTTTAGGTATTGTGCAAGGGATAAATTAGTTATTACTGTCATTTTTTTGCCCTGGAATTACCTGTCAACCATAGGAATAAGCTGCTTATCACAAACACTAGTTAAACAGGAAGATTTGCTGAAATGTTTTTATTCTAGATTGAGTGGGTAAAAAAAGAACCTTTATCAAGTTTTGATTGTTAAGTATGGGATGAACCAAATGTATTTGTTTGCAACACAGCCATGGGAAATCAAACATTGTACATTTGTCACCAGAACATGAGGTGAGGTTAAATCTTCCAATAGGGTCACCTGTTCCAAACACCACGAGGCAAGTTTCCCCATTTTGTAGAGATGTAATTTCACTTCCTCTTACATGTGCAGGACAGGAAATGAAGGGAAGTCATCCCAATAAGCCACAAACATCAAGAGACAAACTGACAAACTAACTTTCCTATCATAACCAAAACTGAAAAGTTTGCCTATACATATATAAATCATTCATTTGTCTTTCAGCACACTTGCATTGTGTGAATAATTGCAGCAATACTTGATGTACTGTCTAACATACCTAATATAAGTTAGATCTACAAACTAAAAAAAATCATACGGGAAAATTATTAATGCTTGGGATATTATACTTTTAAAATGTCTGCTGTCCTCCAGATTTTTCATTGGTCGCAAACTGCCCTTTTTATCATAGTGATTTCACAGCTATGGGGACAATTTGAATAGCAAACCACTAGCAATTTTTAAATTTTTCTTACACAGTATTTATATATGATCAACATATTACGCTGCACTTTATGTCAGTCATGTCACTAGCTATCCCTCAAAGGGACTCACAATTTAATATCCCTACAATAGTCGAATGTCTCTATTAGAGTCAATTTTGTGGAGAAACTAATCAACTAACTGCATGTTTTTAGAATGTAGGAGGAAACCGGAGGAAACCCACACAAGAACAGAGAGAACCTGCAAACTCCACACAGATAGTGTCCTGGCCGAGATTCAAACCTGGGACCTAGTGCTGCACTAGGCTGGAGCCACCATGCTGCCCATATATGGTACATATACAGAAAAATAAAGTTTTAAAAAAGAAAAAATATTATTTTTCAATGACCAGACAGTATTTAACCACCTGGCCGGTAAACCCGACCTTGGTTCGGGTCTATCGATTTTGCAAAAATCGATAAACCCGAACTTTTCTCACCTTATAAATCCCAATCACTTACCTGGTCCCCGCTGCGATGATCCAGCGTCGATCAAAAAAAAAATACTCAACTTCTCCCTGTAGCTCCTTCCGGACACGTCTTCTGTCTTCTTTCTTCATCTGGCGAGTGCAGTAACTATCACCGGGGTTTCCTGGTGACGTCGCTGCATGCGTCGGTGCGGGCGGGAGGCAGGGCGGGAAATTCAAAACTTTGTATTGAGTTCCTTTGCATTGAACTCAGTACAAAAGTTCCTTATTATTATCGCTATTTTCAGTATTTTTCACTTATTTATGTATTCTTGTTTAAGCTGATTTTTGTGTCTTTTATTTAATTTTATTAAAAGTATTGTTTTTTTTTACATGATTGTGTGTTTCAAACATTTTTTATATTCATGATATCTACTAGACCCTTGTTCGGACATATTTCTGTAAGTTACAGGTCTACAATTTAAAAAAAAAAAATCATGAAAAACAGTGTACTGCTTTTGGTACAGAAATCTAGACATCAGTGTAACGCCCAGGTGGTTAAAATTGCAACCAATGTTTTCTGTCTCTGCAAAAAGCAATATTTGTTCTGTATTAGATAGAGTATTGGGATTATACATACGCTACAGCTGAAAATACTACTGGTATAAATAGCAAAATATTAGTTAGAAGCCTTTTAAAACATTAAAAATGTATGCTACTTCTTAAGTTTATAATTGCCAGATATATATATATATATATATATATATATATATATATTTGCAACATTCACGAGCCATAATTTCATTATCGTGTTATTTATTTTTAGCAAAAGTGAAATTACACATTTAAGTAATATCTATTTTGGTGAACAGAACATTTTTAGGAGAAAATTATATTGTGATAATATGGCAAATTGAGTTAAAATGATGATTAAATAGAAAAAAGTTTTTTATGGCACTTTTACTAAAAATTTACTTTTACCTAAAATGTATCTGTATTTAACATAACCTACAGAACATCCAGCGATTGCAAGACCTACCGGTAATCACTGTCAGCAGTGCCTTAAGGTTTCCTAATTCTATGCAGTTATACAACTACCTAGTGACAAAAAAAACTGTTTCCTTTTCTCTTCTTTTTTCCATAAAATCTATGCTTAGGCATAGATTAGGTACGGCAACTACTTATTCTGGACACCTTTCTGCATAATCTGAGTTAAAATAATGCCCCCATATTAGTATATTGAGCCTTTTAGGGGCTCATGCTAAGGCGCTTTTGTTCATTTAGAATGGTATGGCATTTTCACATTTCTTCACAAGTTTACAAGATTTCACATCCTGCTGTAAGTAGGTCAAGTACATGTTATTTCTAGGTCAAATGCATCTGACAATAAATTCTGAATAATCTAAATGATGTCTCACACTGATGCTATTGAAATGCCCTTGGTGTGTTAAGTGACTAATACATTTTTGTTTGGTAGTCTTTGGTGGCTGTTTATTGACATAAAAACACAAAATGTGTTTTCAGTTGTTCTCCATTGTGTAAACAAAGAGTCCTCTACCTTTTGCCCCACAGGGCCACGCGCTCCAAATAGTCCCATCGATCCTTTGGAGCCTGCTTCACCTTTTACACCCTGCAAAGTAATGATAATAATAAAATACTTTATAAAAAAATGTCCTGATAAATAATAAAAACTCTGCAAACAGTTTCAAACCCCTGGCAATATTGTAATGCTCTCTATTATTAGATAATTCAAACAGAACAGGAAATTGGAGGGGGACATCCCCGTACTTTGTGTACATTTGACTGTGACTGTCAACAGAAATACCACTGATGGGGATACATACAGCAAAAAAAAATAATTTTCTAGTAGAGTAGATTAGGTTTTCAACCTCTACATAGGATTTTTTGGCCTGTTTCTGTCTTCATAAGGAATTGTTCCTCGAGGCGATGGGTGACAAACACAACAGATTATCTGAGCTACATTCTTTTATCACAGAGTCATTGAGATCTTGTTTATTTTTTTAAACAAAATAGATATTTTACTGCTTAACGCCTGTAAAAGTAATAAATTAGTATATTATCTTATGATTTGGAAATGTCAGTTAAAATTAACAATAGGGTAAATAAAGATTTGACTTTATAAAATCTGATATAATGGCCTCAGATTTTTTATTCTTAGGCATATATTACAGTAACCAAACGTTGACAAAATGTTCTGTGATATCACAGACAATAAACAAACAATTATATTACTTAGGGCATACTTACTTTCTCCCCTGGTGGTCCATCCTCTCCCTTTTCTCCTTTGTCTCCATCAAAGCCAGGATGGCCTCTTTCACCCTATATTAGGAGAATTTGTTGATTACTAAATTAACAGTCAATTTATAAGGACATTGTTAACTGCTCTGGAAATGTCATATATTGAGTACAACCTGAATTTGAAAAAAATGCATTCACAAAAAAGCAATGCATATTAAAACACTAATGACACATACTAAATATTGTTTTGTGTGATGTTCTTACCAGTGCAAAGAAAATGAGTTTGTTCAAACTAAAATAAAGTCAGCAGGGCGGGAGAGAGTGGATTAGGTTTAAAAAAAAATCTTTTTTTGGGATGAGATTAACTTTTAATATGAAATGCAGTCATTTTTGTATATACTGTACAACCCAACATATGTTAATCAGTAAGATCACTCTACTACTTTGTGGTTTATCATTACTAGTTTTTAGGTCAGCTGCTGCCTGAGTCGCTGCACATTGAACAGAAATAATGACAAGAGCAAAATCTGTCAACAATATGTGGACTGTACAGTAGACTACAAAATGCTGATACCAAGTCAAGTTCTGGTATTTAGACTACTTGCATTAAAATCATTAGAGATCTGTGATAATGTGTGGCTCTCATATAAGTACTCTGAATGAGTCCTTAAGTTATATTCGTCTGAACATGTATAACATTTATCATATACACAATTAATGATAAATAGAAAAGATTTGAGCCAGAGATAGTAAAATAAAAAGGTAATAACAGTTTAACAGTGTTATGAATTATAGTTTTTGGTTTATTCTTAGAGTTAGGATAAGTGTAGGCAGTAACCTGTTGTTCTATAGCTTTCAGTAACACAAAGTGATATGTCCAAATAGTTATTATTGTGGAGGATTTGAACTTGATAAAGATATACAGTATATTAATAATTGCCCACACAAAGCAGCTGTCTAATCTTCTGCCAGGATATCTGCCTCCACTATCAGCCCCTTCTGGATAGAAAAAAAAACAAATACTTTTATCACTTGTGGTGATCGAAAGCTAGAAGTTTTTAACATTTAAATAATAAAACAATACATTTACAATATTTTAAATACTGTATATGTCTGCTGCAGGTTGGATCATTTGACAACCATTCCTTTTAAAATATTCCTGGATAAAATAATATAATTTAAAACTATGCAAATCCAGATGCCAGAAGATTCCTTACATAGGAATAGTGTATCAAAGTATGAATCTCTTAGAAGATCCATGCACTGGTTGATCCTTAGCTCTGGAGAACATCCAGTGGCAGTGCATTCTGTGTAAAAAAAAACAAAAACGAAAAAAACATGCTGGAATACCCATAGCCAGGTTTGTAGAACTTTGGAGTGGCATGTCACAGACACAGATAGGATTTTTTCCCTAAAAGCTGACATATGCTGTGTGTACACCCAAGTTACTGGAATATAAAGTCATTGGGGTTTTTACAGACCAGCCACTTTGTTCATTCATCTATTGTAGATTCTTATGTACATGTTCCAACGATGCTCTGTAAAAAACCTAGGTTGTGGTTTTGGGGTAGGGACTTATATAAGTGCATTAAGTTGATTATACAAAACTATTTACTAGGGTCATTGGAAAATGAATAGGGAGGCAGGAAAGGTAGGTATGAGAAGCACAGCAGATAGGTGATCACAGGAACTTGTTAGGGTGCCTTGAATCAAAAAGTAACAAGTTCACTTTAGAGTGAAGCAATAAATATATTTGTCCTGATTTATTGAAGTTCTCCAAGGCTGGAGAGAATACACTTTCAGAAGTGAAGCTGGGTGATCCAGAAAACATGGAATGGATTCCATTTGCTCAGCCTACTGAAGCGAAAGTTAGAAACGGCCCTGAGTCCGGTAGACCTGACAACTGCTGATTTTGTCTACATGAAAAAGCAATCTTGCCTTTACCCATTCTATTATCTGTGGATTGAGCGATTCCTGCAGTATTTATTTATTTGCATGTAATTGGGTATTCTTTGCAAAGTAAATTTTCACCACATTCATTAAATTATTATTAAAAATTTGCTGGGTAAACAGACTATATTCATGAGGTACTCAATCAGTACTTAACTGCATATATTATATAAAGAAGTTAGAATTTTGGACTGGTCTGCTGGCTTTTTCTTTTCTCTTTCAGGGTAACGAGTTGCTGGGGAGAAGAGTGATCAGCTGTGGCAGAGTGAGTCACAGCTGATCATCCAAATGGTTGCTGATACTTTGGCAAAAAAGTCAACTTCCAATCACTAAGTTCTCTAACCCTAGTTAGTTTGGACTTGCTGCTAGCTTACCACCTGCCCAACCCTGTCACTGTTTATCTTTACTGGGGGTATTGTCACCCATTTTGTGGGTGGAAAGTGGTTAACAAAGTTTAGGATAATTTTTTTTTGTTTGGTTTTCAAGTATTTTTTATGCCTGGTTGTTAGGTGATCTTGCCCATTTTGTGGGTGGACAGTGGTTCATATGATTTAAGATGGTCATTTATTTTTGACTAATGGTGCTGGAGTCTTGAATGACTAAGATTGTTGGGTATACAATGTTTATCGTTATGGTTTATGAGTTAATTATTGTTATTATTATTATTATTATTAATAAACAGGATTTATATAGCGCCAACATATTATGCAGCGCTGTACATAAAATAGGGGTAGCAAATTACAGACAGTGACAAAGGAGGAGAAGAGGACCCTGCCCCAGAGACCTTACAATCTAGGCGGTGGGGGAAGTCTCACACAATAGGAGGGGAGATATGGAGTGATCGGTAGTAGTGAGTGTTTTAGGAGACAGAAAAAGACGGGTAGGCAAGTCTGAAAAAGTGTATTTTGAGTGCTCGTTTAAATGAGTGGAAAGTGGGAGCAAGCCGAATGGGACAAGGAAGACTATTCCAGAGATTCGGAGCACCTCAAGAAAAGTCTTGGAGCCCTGCGTGTGATGAGATTATAAGTGAGGAAGTCAATTGTAGGTCATTGGAGGAATGAAGAGAGCAGCTAGGGGAGTATTTTCTACCAAGTCAGAAAGGTAGGTTGTACAGGAGCTGTGCATGGATTTGAAGGCAAAGCACAGAAGCTTGAATTTGATTCTCAGATGAAATGGAAACCAATGGAGGGAACTACAGAGAAATGTAGGAGAAGAACAGCAGTGGGAAGGATGGATGAGTCTGGCTGCCGCATTCATAATAGATTGTGGAGGAGAGAGTCCGTTTAGTGGAATCTCAGAGAGGAGGATGTTACAGTAGTCCAGACGAGAGATGATGAGAGCGTGTACAAGGAGTTTAGTGGTCTCAGGGGACAGGTAGGAGCGGATTTTGGAGATGTTGCGCAGGTGAAAGTGACAGGACCTGGAAATGTTCTGAATATGGGGGGTAAATGAGAGGGCAGAATCCAAGGTGACGCCAAGACAACGTGCCTGGGGGGAGGGATGAATAACAGTGTTGTTAACCATTAGGAATATGTCAGGGGGGGGATTTGGAATTTGAGGGGGGGATGATGATGAGTTCAGTTTTGACCAGATTGAGTTTCAGAAATCTGTCAGACATCCATGATGAGATGGCTGACAGGCAGCATGAGATAATAAAGTTCAAGTGTAATTTTTTTAAAACTCCAATAAAGAACCATGGCTGAAAGGTTAAATTCATGTATCTAGTGTTTTGGTATTGTGTGTGTTATATATATCATACATTTTGGTGTTAGGGTGTACAATGCCATGGGCCTAGACTATCGTTTAGAATGAAGTATGATTTGATGTAAATCAACTATTTGTAAATGGTGAACATTAAGCAGCAAACTGTACTTTTCTCAATTTTTCATTTGTTAAAAAAGCATTAATTTCATTTTTTTTGACAAATTTGAATTCTTCATCAATCCTTTACTCTCTCTCCATACACCTACTTTCCCTACCCAAGTATTGGCTACAAATTTTAAGCAAGACAATCAGATGTGATGCCCCAGCTTTCCACTGTTCTATTTCACAGTCACTCTTTGCTCACTTCTTCTCCCAGGACCCTAAGTGAACTGTTCAACCTCTCCCTGGTATTTCCCCTTCAGCCTTCAAACATGCCAAGTTTATTTTCAGTGCTATATCCCTTCATTCATATGGCTTCAAACTACTTGAGAGCTTTGTTTAAAAAACACTGAAAGATTGATTAACTCCAACTTACTACTTGACTATCTTTAACCTGGCTTTTAACCTGCACACCTAAATTCAACAGCTTTTCATGAGGGTGGCCAATTACTTTCTCATTTTACAAGGCAACACAAGCAGGTAAGCAAGTGTTTGTGAGATATACAGAGTGAGGGAGAAACAAGAACTAAGACTTTATAGGGCATAAGTACTAAAACACATACCATGCCTCATAGTGTCCATTTTAAACATTCATCTATTTAACTTTGCATGTGTTAAATCTACTGACCTGTTCTCCCTTATTTCCTTTGTGGCCTGGAGTTCCAAATATAGTCATTGGATCACCCTATAGAAAGAAAAAGGACACAAGGTAAAATGCCATTATTGATACTACCCTGTACTGTATATCTCACTCATGTAACCTTTTCTCTGTCTCATGAACAAAGCTTTATAAAATTATGCAAAATTAGTCTATATATGTATATAATATATATATAATCATATAATTATGATTTTGTCAGCAAAAGCTGAGGAACCATTGAGGTTCCTATAATATTTTTTTTATCCGTGCATTATTAGGGTATGCTAAATGACCATATTGCTGAATACATATTTTGGTCTTTTACCTTTTCTCCCTTGAAACCTGTCAGTCCTCGATCACCCTACAAAAAAAAAGATTGTATTTGTAGTTAACATTATATGGTAGAAAGGGGAAAAAATGACCTTTTTAACCTCTCTAAATTGCTGTACATTTCCTCACAACCTGCGAGATGTAAATAATGTGTATATATTATACAGATATAGGTTATTAGGTACTGACATATCAGTAACTATCATATATCACCTTACATCAATAAAAATCTACTGTTTGGACATTAAAACTTGAATTCAATATAACTACTGGCCAAAAAAATCAAAAAAGAAAATGATATAGTCAAATTATTTCCAGAGGTTTTGGGACTATATGTGACCTTCAGACATATATGTTAGTATGCCCGGTGCATTGTTTATTTTTTATATATGTATTTATTTTTAATAGCAAATTGAATTTTTTGTACAATAAAGTTTATTGGAAATATATCGAAATGTGTGATCCATTATTTCTTTTTTGTATGTATTGATTTATTTTTAATTGGAAACAGTTTTTCATTGTTCTTTGTGCAGAAGTAAAAATACAACTTTTTATGCATAGAATTAATATGTCAGTGGCAACCATATTACAGGGATTTAAATCTGCAATAGTTATCTCAGGAAAAGCTATGCAAGTTAAGCATTGATCTACTCTTTTCTGTTCTACTTTAATTTCTTCTCTAAATTGTAGGAATGAGGAAAAAGACACAGTTACATTTTACACTGTCATGAGATAATGCTTGATAATCCTTTTCAGGCAGTTAATGGGAGACAACAAACCATAGGTAAACCCAGTGTGAGCGAGCAGTGAAATAAATGAAATTCAAACGAAGAACAGCTAAAGTCCAAAGTCGAGTTTCAGTACCAAACTGGGGCTAATTAAAATATGAAAAAAGAATGGAGCTTCCTAAATTTTCAATAATTGTCTCCAACAAACTGCCCTCAAAAGCATTTATTAAGCTAGTTTTAAACTGTATGTATACCTAACCCTTTTTAGTTTTAGATATAGTAGTGAAAGGGAAAGTTTGTGTCAGTCAATTTTTTGTTAGAGGAATTTCCCTCTTAGATTTGTGCCATCCTAATAGGTGCTCCCATTGCAAGTTTTGCCCTAACCTTTCTACTGGTGACAACTCCAGAATTTTAGATTTGCCATCATCAAAAAAGGAGTGTGTGGCAAATTTTATTAGTGTTTAAAATTTTTTAACCCATTTGGTATGAGCAAAGGTAGACAGATACAATAAGAAAAAAAAATATTTTCACAGCTAGACTTCCCCACACAAACATTAGATGGATTTACTTAAACTTATGTACACCTATCATAGTCAAATGTTGCATTTAATACTTACTCTTTCACCTTTAGCACCTGAAAATCCCTTTGAGCCCTGTAAAAAACATATATACATTTTACATCAAAGACACTCATATTTAATATTTAAAATGAACATTGAACTAGGTGCCAAAAGCTTGGTATGGTGCTGTAGAGCACACAGGCTCAGAAATAGAAGCTTTTCTGTACTCCACAACTGTAAAAAAAAACTGAATCATATTTGTGGTAAGAGTTCAGTGCATGGGTATCATGGTCTCCAACTGTTGCCTCAAGTGCAGAAGCAGCCCCTCTTATCCTGTATCATGGGAAATGCTCATTAACCCCCTGCTTTTAGCACCAGCTGACTATGTACTTACAGGCCCATCGGAGTGGGCTGTTCTAGGCCTGGTGGGGGGTGCTGGCACCTGTTTCTCTTGAGGAACAAGGCACTTAGCACTCATTCTATTGTGATGTGTAGAAAGGCCATTCTTCACTGTTGACTAGATAAATCTTCCCCCATGATCCTTCTGTTTTCCACCATGTTGCAACATCTTTTCAGAATGGAATGGATTAAGGCTTTCTCCTGCCAAGAGGCTTTTGCCCAAAGTTTCATTGACACCCTTAAACCCTCTCAGCTATACAGCTGTTTTCATCACTCCTCCATGTAATTCTGAGAATGATTGCAGGAGACCTTCCCATTACTCTCCCCTAGTCACTCCCCCTTTGACTGACCCCATGTTTTCCTCTTTTTTTTCCCACTCATGTCATACCCCTCCCCTGCTCCAGTGCTCTATACTTGTTGACTACTTGCAATGGCCTGTTGCCATTATGTTACCTTATGTTTCTTGTGTCATCTGCTAATTGTATGTATACTTATTGTGCTGATAACTTACATTAATAGGGGTGTTTGCTGAATATAGTAGTGGCACAAACCCAAGTACATCTCTAGATAACCATTAGATATAACAATTATAGGATGGAGAAGGTGATAACTTACACCTTCTCCATCCTATAATTGTTATATCTAATGGTTATCTAGAGATGTACTTGGGTTTGTGCCACTACTATATTCAGCAAACACCCCTATTACTAACTACATAGATTAAGAAGAGAAAAGGTCAGATGCTGAATTAATTTCATAAAAAGGCTGCTATGCAGAAGTTCAGGACATACATTTTAATTTACACACACATAACACACACTTTTAGACTAACACACTTAGTTTCAATAACCTATTTTTAAACAATACTGTTAACATATTTATTTAAAGTATATGCTATGTTTTTATGCTCTAAACACGTGCTAATTTGATATCAAATACTTTTTTGAATTCTGTGCAAGAACAACAGTACTTTTGGTCCTTAAATACTTCTCATGCTAAATAGTATTTTTTGAAGCTATAAAGTAGCAAAAATAATATTCCATAGTACTTGACCAGTATGGAGCAGTGAATCTGGGATGTGCTTTAATATTATTATTTGTTTATTACAAGTTATTTTCAATAAAAAAAAGAATATCTTCCATAGAAAACAAAACTTTGCTTTGTACAGTCAGGTGTACAACTCCTGACCAGCACTGTTCACACTTTTATTTTGTATAGCTGATCATATAAATAGCTTTAATTCATATAAGATAGTGCTCACATGCAGAAACTGCTCCAAGGTAACAACATTCTAATATGCTGGTAAGGCTAGGTAAAAAGGGTTAAACAATCATTAATTTATATTAGCATTCAGTGTTCATTAAAGCTGAAAAAATCAGGTGTCAAAGGGTTAATTAGATGACAAATATGTAAACATGAATTGGACAAAAAGAATTTCTGTGAAGCAAGGCAGAAGTTGTTATGGAAACTGCAAACATTCACAATATGATGTGGATGGGCAAGAGGGGAAGGCTCTGTAATTGTACTATTCTTATGACATGTTATCCTAATGAGACTGGGCATAAATAAAAAATAAATGTTCGCAAATGAGATTTAGGTTCACAGTCTCAAGATGAAAATGCCCAATGTGTGGGTAATCTAAAACAATCAGTAAAGCCACATATTATTTGAGGTCCCATGCTGACTTCCCATCATTGGCTAGAATTAATAAAGGAAGGCTATTTAAAGAACAAAAGCATTAAAATAATTTAAGCCCTATGTAGGGGAATAATATGCTCACTGCCGATTGCATAAAGAAAGTGCATAGCCACAATATTCTATTAGGTGATGAAATCATCTGAGTATTTATAATGGAGTTGGATGCAGATGGTTTCATCTGTGTTTTGGGGTCACTAGTTAACAATAATGCAATTTGCCTTTCTTGCGGAAAATCATGTTGCTTCCATTGTCACATTATTAAATAAATTCAATATATGTGCTAAATCTGAAAGTGCGAATAAGGCTATTTATGATTGTAGAGGTGGAAGACCTTAAAACTTAAAGTTAAACTATAGCCCCACTTTTAACATGGGTGATTCAGGCAGGAGTTATGTTATCCTTGCACTGCCAATCTAGATCAAAGATCGCACCCAGGGAGAATATAAGAAGCAAAATGGTGGAGGTAAGAAATTGCAGATTTAGTTCCGCTGTATATATAAAGATTTTGAAAAAAGAGCATACAAGACATATAGGAAGCTGGAGGGGGTTATCCCAAAGGCTGGGGACTGACTCCCAAACTCACATATGTGAACTGCTTAGGCACCAGAACTGACCGTTTATTGCAGTCATTTGACAAAAGGATCTTTGGCTCATATTGTAATTAGGCCACCCTGATTTGTGTGCCCAGCAGCCAATCAGACCGGAATCTTCAGGAAAGGAGTCCCAAGGAGTCGCCTGTAGCACTAAGAGTCCCCTAGACAAAACGTCCACTAGACCCTTAGCTTCTGGACAGGATCAATAAGCCTACAACACTTGTAAAGTACACATGTTCAGCAAGTGACTCCCCAAGAAACTTGGTCACATCCCGTCCTTCACAAAGTCCAGCCCTGCAAACTTAATTCTACCTGAAACCGCCTTGCAACATAACTATATTTCCACAAAGCAGCACCATATGTCTTGTGGTCAAATTTTAGCTGGAATTGGTACTTGTTTATACTTTCATACAGGATCCTTTAAAGTTACAATTTGTAAAATAAATTACAACAAGAGGCATACAAGTGGCACTATGTTTTGTACTGATACAAAGAATGTTCTACTTCATAAAAAGTTATTTATTCCTCACAATTGTGTCTGTGCTCATGGGAACAGTGCCCACTATTCAAGACCATCCCTGACATCATTGGCAGACTGGCATTTCAGTTCAGTGCCAGCTTTAGAATCCACATTTGGAAAGATCGGTGTGTGCATAAATAGATTTATTTATAACCATACTTTAGTCAATACAGCCATTGTTGCTGCCAGTATGTTACTGTAACACACAAATGATTGTTTGGTACAAGCAACATGAGGTAATTTTCTAAACATGTTTTTACAAAATACCTTTTAATCAGATTTATAAGAAACTATACTTTGAATAGAAATGATTGGTTGTAAGTATTTAGTGTATAATAAACATGCCAACATATATGAGAAGAGGTTCTCAAATCTATATACAAAACATTATCAGTGCTAACCCTTGAGATAAACGTTAAAAACACAAAGAACAAATAAAGAGAATAGCAGTGTTTATATGGCAATAAATAAATTGTATTAATTTGATTAAATATTTATATATGTCATGATGATGCATCCCAACCATTCCACAGGTTCATATAGACAACAACTTTATACTTTAAAAAAGGATATTTCCTCCTTTCCTACAAACTTACCATTGTACCTGCTGGGCCATTCAATCCTGGAATTCCATTTTCCCCCTAGCAAAGCAAGCCAAAAGGCAAATCAAGACACAAGCCACAAGCTACTATATATCACCATATGTTACGTACATTGAGAAAGACCTTCAAAAATAGAAAGACACACTCTTACCTTTTATTTACTGACATATAGGCCCTGATTTATTAAAGCTCTCCAAGGGTGGAGAGAATACATTTTTATCAATGAAGCTGGGTGATCCAGCAAACCTGGAAAGGATTCCCTAAAAGTCATTTGCTATTTGTTAGCAAATATTTTTAATTCTGGACCAGATCCCAACCAGGTTTGCTGGATCACCCAGCTTCACTGATGAAAGTGTATCATCTACAGCCTTGGAGAATTTAATAAATCAGTCTCATAAAGCATATCACCTATTACACAACCTAGTATATGTACTGGCTGGGAGTTTTACATTAGAATTTACAATTGTAATTCCAATGCCTGGATGATAACAAAAGTGTTTGAAATGCAGCTTTCCAACATCTGTAATCAGCCAGTCTTCTTTACAAACAAAAGGGATACCGTGATAAGCTGATTCAGTACCCCCACTACTCCCTAAAGGGTCCTCTAAGTAAGAGTGAAAACACATTTTACAGTAAGACAGGTGCACCTTGTAACATTTTATTAAACTGGCTGTAACATTAAGGGTAGATAAAGGAATTGCATTAAATTACAGTAAGCTATATAAAGGGTACATTAATACTGAGGGGAGCATTTTTTTACAGTAAAATAGATTTGTGCCTTAAGTAGGATACATAAGGATGATCAGTGAGATGCTTTACTGGCTTAAAATTGTAGAATGAAATAGTTCCCTGAGTAACAAACAAACTTTCCTGCAGTGTTTTTCTCAACTCCTTTATGTTGTACCATCTGTAAGAAATGTTTGTCAGGCGCCATCTGGTGGTAAAACACTATACTTGCATGCATTAAGTTTGCCAACATACACTGAATATACCTATTTTAAAGGAAGGTTAAACATGTACCTGCTTATAATTGAAAAAGTAAAAAAAAACTGCATAAATTAAATAATTAAAGTCCAAGCAGTTTAGGTGATGTGTTCTATATTTGTGTTCTAGGGAGAAGGAGCAGTCCATACAAAAAATCACGTAGGTATATTTTGCATGCATTATAAAATCAGAGCCATTTATCTGTATGGAAAATACAGCCTGCACATTTTAGAACAAAACAATCTGCATGAAAAACGAAAAAAAAATGTACAATCTTTGCATGAAAATGGGAACTTTTAAATACATAATACACTTAAGCATCTGTTGTACGTCAGTTTATAAGGCCTAGAATGCAGCTGTTATCTTAGAGTTATTTAGTGGTGCCCAACTCTGAAAACATCTGTGCACAATAAAGAAACCCCATGTTTAGATGAATATGCAGGCTGAACTAGCAGATAGCCTTCTATAAATCCTACATGTCTCTGTTTTATTAACTCTAACCCTTAACAGGGGTGCAGAAAGTCATAGTTGAATTCAGATCTACATATTTGTTCAGAGTGACTCAGAAATGTCTAAAGCCACTGAAATCATTATCATTTAACCAAAAGAAGAAGATCAGCAACAGCATAAATTACAGGAAGTTCCCGGGTTACAAACGAGATAGGGAGTGTAGGTTTGTTGTAAGATTAATTTGTCGGAACAGGTACATTATTTTAATTAATGCAATTAGGACAGATGTTTGTCCCAACATATTATTAGGCAGCATGGTGTCAGTTACTGTAAAAAAAATCGTCACTGTGAGTTAATCACAAACAAAGGAACAAAAAAAACTCTATGGAGCCTAGATATTCATTAACTTCTGGAGCAAGCTGTGCTTTTATATGCAAAAAGAAACAACTGCAGAGTTTGTCTTGGTCAATAAAGAGTTACAACCAAAAGATTTCTTCTGCATGTCATTCAAACTGCCCCCTCCCCCCTTCAAGCCTCCGTCCTGCACACAAGCAAGCAGGGAAGCTCTGTTCGTATCCAGGAGTCGGCCCTATGTTGGATGTCCTGAACTTGGGAACTAACTGTATATGATTTCACTACAGTTTTTTTCTTTAGAATATACATACAGAAAGTGTTAGGATTGTTAGGATTTGAAGCGCACACATGATTTATTTGTCATGTCCCAATGTGTGAGGCTGTAAAGTCAACAAAATATAGGCAAAACATGTGAGAATATAATATATATATATATATATATATATATATATATATACTTTACTAGGGATCCCTTATGTTTCAGAGCTGTAAGACATACTAGAAAAGCTAGTAAAGCATAGACAACAACTTACTCTGGGACCTGGGAAACCACGGGGACCTCTGGGACCAGGCTCACCCACAACTCCTTCACCCTGAAAAATCAAGTGTTACACAACTCTTCTTATTTTGCATGGGTTAATATGGGGAAAAGCTAAAATGTATCTTATAAACAAGAAAACAAAGCAGTTAAAAAAGTAAAGTACACAATAATAATTAATAAACCAATATATGGCTATAGCGTTACATTTTCATTTTGACTGTATTTCACCTTGATGATATTTACACTCATGCTTCATTCAGATCTACAGGAAATCTATTAGGTAATGTAAATAAAAACTGTTCAGTTCATGAACTGGTCTACAACGCACTACAACAGACCATATATGTGGATTGTTGTGTGCTGCATTGTGTTTTTTTTTTTGTTCTGTCGATTGCAGTGTATCGTCAGACCATTTATAAGTAATGTTAACATACATCAGCTGGATACCAGCATTGTAAATCCAACCTAATTTTCTTTTCCTTGTCAGTATCAGCAAGCAGGAATGACAGCTAATGCAGGAAGCCTTGCAAACACTGTCAGTTCCTGCTCATATGACAAAAAATGTAGCAGAAGGCACACAGAGCTCCTGGGGTCTAAGTGATGGACACTGAGGCTGTAAAGGCTGGTACCGCCATGGGTGACAATATCCTAATATAGAATAGTATATATATATATATATATATATATATATATAAAATATGAATATACCCAAACGTTATATATAAACCATACAAACATTAAAATACCTGTTTAAACAGTTATAGAAAACTTTATTTTTATAGTCTAATATTTTATATTTAAGAGAATAAGCCTGATTTGAAAAAAAAGCTCTCCAAACCTGGAGAAGAAACACTTTCATCAGTGAAGCTGGGTGATCCAGCACATACACACATACCTTTTCACCTTTTATGCCTGGTGCTCCTTGCTTTCCCTGGAAAATATTATATGAATATAAATTTATAACCAACTAACAATCCCTTTTTGATTTCCAAATTTGTCAGTTCGAGTAATTGAGTGATATAAAGCAGTCCTATTGACAATTGTTTTTCTTCTTTTGATAGTCTGTCAATTCCTTTGGGCTGTTGTGATTTTGCATAGTTACATAGTCTAGCCAGGTTGAATTAAAGACATAAGGCCATCAAGTTCAACCACTAAGGAAA
The DNA here is from genome assembly GCF_032062135.1 of Pyxicephalus adspersus. Classification (NCBI taxonomy): domain Eukaryota; kingdom Metazoa; phylum Chordata; class Amphibia; order Anura; family Pyxicephalidae; genus Pyxicephalus; species Pyxicephalus adspersus. Next base: position 110,538,066 of record NC_092859.1, read on the forward strand.
AAACATGCTGACGTATGAACTGACACAAAAATTAGATCATTTATCTTTTTCTTACATACATTATGTATTACAATAAAAACCATGTTTAGATCATATTCCATGTCTGAAATGGCCTTGCCCTCAGACATAGATGCTGTCAGGTATCAGAGAATGAGCAGTCTGCTGATAACATTGTGACTATATAATAAAACTTTGTACCCCTTTGCCAGGAAGTCCAGGAGTTCCTGGAGGACCAGCGCTGCCATTTTTGCCCCTTTTTCCTCTTTCTCCCTAGAAAACATAATTAGCAATAGAAGTGATATATAGATATACATACCAAAACTAGTATATTAAAAACCTTAAAAAGATAAAAATAAACTATGAAAATAGGACCAAAGAAAAACACAGGTATTGCCCACAGCAGACAGAGTTTGCAATTTATTTATATTACAGGTGTTACACTAGGAGAGATGGAATCTCTTGGGGGTGCTACGACTTGCATAGAAGTGGTGTGAGCTCTGAGGCCCAAGGTGCAGGATCTGAGCCTCTAGTGGTGAGGATGTTGCGCAGCTGGCTGCTGTCAGGTTATGGTTATTAGGCACACCAGGGTGGGTAAGATAATGCACGGTACCAAATCACAAGGCGAGAGAATGGTCAAGGAAGGCAGGGACTGAGCAGCAAGCAAGAGAGGTCAGGAACAAAGCCAGGGTTTACAACATGGGGCAATCTCAGACACAGGAATCAACAAGAGGCACAGGAGACTTGGGGATCACCGCAGACACAAAGGAACACTGTAACAGCACAAGGAAACAGGCAGGGAAACAACAGACTGAGCAACAAGGGGTTATCACAGTGGCTAGACAGGGAAAGCACTAAATTAATTAACAGGTGTAGAGGAAATGCTCATCAGAGCTAGGGGGCTCGGCACTAGTGGAGACACTTTGCACAAACTATAAGTGCTCTGTCTGAGAAAGCTAAATGACCAGGGGAAATTAAGCTATTTCCTGATTGGTTGGTGGCATGGGCGATACTGATAAAACTTGGAAGAGCAGGCGTGCCCAGGGTCGGAACTGCCAGCATGTGCAGGGGAGAGTTGCCTGCGCTTTAGCAAGAAAGATGTAAGTGTGACAACAGGTTAAATCTGACTTACTGTTATGACCAACCAGACCTGTTTTGCCTTTGCACAATATTTGGAACTTAACCACTTGTATACCAAACTTTTTAAACTCACAGGAGGTCCAGGTGGACCACGTAATCCAGGTTCTCCTCTTTGCCCCATATATCCAGAGATGCCAGGATTTCCTTGAATTCCTTGGACACCTTGTATGCCTGGAGGCCCCTGTTCTCCTGGCTCACCCTGTGGAAAAAAAATATATGTTACTGGTTTATCTAGTAAAACTGCAAGAGCTAAGGAATATGTACATTTACATTTACAAAAAAAGCTAGTAAAAATACATATTGGCACTCTGATGTTTTTCAATGTTCAACTATGTAATGCATTACCTTAACACCAGGAGGTCCAGCTTGTCCCACTGGTCCTCTATGGCCAACACCAGGTTCACCCTACAAAAATATATTCAGCCAGTCACAGCAGATTCTTTTTTTGAGAAATATATCATACTATATACCCTTTGGATTCATATGCAACCAGATTCATAGTACACATATTTCATTTATTTAAATATATTATAATGCTTCACAGTATGAGACAGAGAAGGAAACACATTGATAAAAAGTTGACTAATGACTACACATATGACCAGAATATGTCATTCTTTGGTAGAATGTGGGAACTTTCTAATTTTGCGTAACAATTTTAAAATCATAACCTATAGTGGACATATAAGCATCCTTTGTTTTTTACTGTATCAACAATATCATAGGTATCTTATAATAAAAAAGGGACACAGACTAAAAAGAAACTGAAGACTTCTTGTTATAGTGAGTTTGTCAAATCTAATGTTACAGTGTACACCTTTACACATAGCCCAGTGTGTATGTATTAAACATACTCTATTAAAATCAGTAACTTGTATCGCTGGCTTCACCAGGGTTCTGCATGCAGAAAATAATAGTTAGGGTGTTGTGTTTCCAATGGCCAGGCCACTCACCCACTCAAACATTGACAACTGTAGTCAGCATCAATACACTTGCTAGGCACTAAATTTAAATTAGTGTGATTTGTTTTTAGCCATACAGAATATGCACGTTGGCTCTCCAGTAGTGGAATATGCAGGTCTATAAACACTAGTTATCTGAGAGAATGAGGAATATCACTGCTTTATAACAGTATAAAATCCTTCCTTACTAAGCTCAGGAAGATAACATGTAATTTTGTAGACACTGCAAAGCTCACAAAGTAATCAACCTGACAGGATGTGACATCCTGACTGGGATGTGTCCTAGACTGTACTACTTAAGGGTAGTTTGGCCCAGTGGTTGCCAACCTTTTTGAACCTGTGAACCACTGAATGCACGGACTCCGGACCGCGAATGCACAGGGAGCCGTGTGTCACTCAAAGGGAAAGAAACTTCCCCCATATTGACGTCATGATGCCAGAACTCGCCGACTCTCCAATCTCAGGTCTGAGCGGGTCCAGAGACACAACCTGCCCACCAGCCTAAGCCTTCAATCCGTACGGGAGACATGTTCCGCGGCTCTGGCTGGTTCGCTCCACCCCAGCGGGGTCCTTCTTCTGAACGCATTGAGGGCCGCCCAGAGCCGCAGACCACCAAAATTTTCTTGTGGACCACTGATTGGTGACCGCTGGTTTAGCCTATTAGTGATTCTGAGGACTAGGTGCAACTCTCTGGTAAAGGTGCCTGAATCACAGGACTTATCAGGAATAATTGTAAAGAGATGATCAAACTCTACATTTAACATTGTGAGTTTGAATACAATATTTTTAATATTATTTTTGTCTTTATATAAATAATTCATCTTGGCACAATTATTTTGCATACACACATTTAAAATATACAGGTTACCTTTTGCCCTTTTTCACCAATTTCTCCCTTTTCTCCCTATTGAAAACACATTGCACAGCGTTAACCTTACCATTTTAAATTGTTCTTTTTTTTTAAATACATGAAAAGTACTGTAATAGCATTTTTAGCATAGTCATTAGAACATTTTAATAAGACAGGATGTTCACTGATATTATGTATTGTTACGTTAACTCATAGAGGGCATAGACTTTTCTAAAAATGGGATCAAAGTCATTTTTATGTTCATTTTCTTCTACCCCATATACTTGCCCATGTATTGATGGACACACTATAAGGTTAGTTATTTTGTTTACTAGTTTAGGCTGTTCACAAAGCAAAGGGATAAATCACTTAGCTTAGTAAATGTGGTAAAACTTAATTTTTCCAATCTAAAATTATACTTATTAGGGTTTAATGAAATATATTCAGTATTAATTAGGAAAAGCCAAAGTCTCTTAACATGTTAAAAAGAAAAAGTTTTTATTTATTAAGCTTACTTTTTGCCCGGGAATCCCAGGATCTCCAGGTTCCCCTGGTTCACCCTGCCAGAGAATATACAAGAAAAATATTATATACATAAATGGGAACTGTAAAAAGCATATACAGATGCTGTTCAGGACCCTTAGCCACAGCTTACTGTTATTAAAATAACAGCAGAAATTTCTATTTCAAACTACAGCGCCTGTACTTTTTATACAAGATATGTTAATGCAATCTGGAGGGGTTTGTACATCATTGGTGTATGGGAATTCACAATTTATATGTAGCTATATATATATATTGTGAGTTTGGGTTTTAGATTTCAATGTTTGCTAAAAAAAACAAACAATGTGAGTGCAAGCTCATAGATTCATCAGAAACATCTAGAACATTATAATTTTGAAATGAATTTAGCCTTTAGTTGTTTTTAATGTCTGCAAAACTGTAATCAGACTTATTATTTTAATAATCTTCAATCTCTGTCAGCCTAAAGGACAAAATAAAATATAGGAATTGTTAGTAGACTAGACCCAGTATATGTAATTATCACTCAAATACTATGTATTTGAGTGATACCAGACCAGAAACCAGTGTTTGGCATATGGTAATGTACAGTAGAACCTCAGTTATCCGCCACTCACGGAGAATGGGAAAAGGGAAACCCTGATGACGGCTCAAGAGTGATTGCTCCACTTTCCCGATTGCCATAGAACCCCGGCTATCTGGAACTTAGATTTCAGACAACTGGCCCTTGACAGCTCCACTCCGCTGTCGGGTGCCAGTTATTTAAGTTTTCCGGTGATCTGAGTTCTGGGGTTCTACTGTATACCACAAACTTTCAGATACGCAGGTACACAGGTGGGGGACAACTTTCTTAGCCCTCTACACTTAGTTTGAACCACATACACTTTTATATGACAAGGTAACTGTTAAACTGGAACTTCCAACTCCAGAAAAATGATTTTTATTTTAGAGTGGGAAAGGTTAGAAATTCTAACTTTGTAATACAGTTGGGGTTTCATCTTGTTTCTTGTCTTATGTGGAAAAACCTCCCCACTTGGGACAGTGATTAAAGCATAAAAGATGTTTAACACTTTTCCACTCTACTAAAAATCAATGCCTACCTGGTACCTGCTACTGGTTCCTACCTAGGAGATTTTTGTGACCATCACAAGAAGTGAACAAACATTTCCATAGTTGAAACCTAGACAACAATTTAAATGTAAGGCAATATATAATACTCCACTGTTGAAAAAGTATGCAAATACCTTTTGTGCTTTGTCTCTCTGGGGTCCTGAGCGCCTCTTTCCTTCCTGCTTTTGTAAAAACAACCAAAATTATTAAAATGAAACACTATATAAAGAGTACAATCCTAATTAAGGAGATACATTTGATTTGTTGGGTTATCTTGTATTGGCCATTATGCAGGACACTTCTCCTATTGAACAAGTGACAGAGAAGGAGCTCTATAATAAACCAAAATGTTACATCTGGATAGACTAGCACTTAAAATGGTTTCGTATTTTATGAATTAAGAATTTTATTAACATTAAATTCTTTTATATGTTAACTACATCAAATAAATGTATTTTAATATTGGCCAACCTTATCTCTTTTGGAGAATTCTGACGTTGGATCTTCTTCCTCTAAGAATAGATTCTAAAATGGAAATAAAACTATTATCTGTGTGACTCAGTTCTGTTCTTGTTTCAAACTAAGTTGAGATAATTGTGTTCACTTACGTACCTTTTTTCTCTTCCCTCCTTGCGTACCTGGGTAAGGCTTTTGGAAACATAAATAGACATGTTACTATTAGTTGGGGAACATTAATAAGAGCTGCAGCTATTACTTTTTATAAAGTTCCTATTAACGCCTCCATACCTTTTACAATTTAAAGCAGACTATTAATGAGAATGCCTACACTTGCTTCAGGGCATAGCAAGACTCACTGACCCTCAATGACTCACTCCTACAGTCTCATCAACCTCCATCTGAAATCTCTATCAGAATTTTATCTGATGGCAGTGAATGGAAGAAGTGTAATATAGCCAAACAGCTCATCGTTTTTCATAAAACTACTTAGTTTATAAAGCCATTTCTTTGTGGATATATGGCAATTGCACCAAATATAAGCATGTGGGACATCCACATATAAAACCATATGGAATTCATATGGAGTTGACCTCTGGAAGATTGCTGCCCATCTGCACTGCCAATAACACATTGAACCCAAATTGGAAGCAAGATCCAGAAATTTGAAGAACACCACCTTAATGTTTCCTTCTTTGAAATGTGCCTCAAAACAGCTACATAACTTTTTACTCATATATGTAACTTTTTATATTCACCTGTTTGCTATATAATCTAATCTTCTCAAAAAAAGACGTTTGATGCGACTGCTAAAACTAATAAAGGGTTCTTGATCCTAATAAAACATTTTATTTATAACTATTACAGTGACTTTTTTAAACAGATGTTTCCACTTCTTACCACACCCTCATGATCCTCATCCACCATTCTTCTTACACGCATGTTTCTCACATATGTTGAACTATCTTGGCTCACCTTAAAAAAAAAGAAAACAACCAAACCTAGTGTTAAATCAGCGAACCCAAACAAGAATATAGACCTGATTTATTAAAGTTTTTCAAGACTAGAGAAGATAGACTATCACGATTCAGCAAATTTAGAATGAATCATGTCTAGGATTGAAAACATTTGCAAAATAATAGCAAATGATTTTTAGGAAAGCCATACCAGGTTTGCCGAATCATCCAGGTTCTCCTATGATAGTCTATAGCCTAAACTGGAAATAAAAGCACCCTTTTTTTTAGCCATTGATGCGATATTGACTCTGTGTAAAGGGCATGAGAATGTATACTAAAGCTGTTTCAGTGCTTCAACTCTCTCCCTTAGTACCAGCATAACAGATCTATGCCAATCCAAGTAATTTGCAATGTGAATTTTCTAATAAACCAACCTGAAGTAAGATTCTATTTTAAGAAATATATTGCTGGGACTAAATAATTAGCTAACAAAATATTGGTGTTGCTTTTCTAAAGGATGAGATTGCTGTACATGATATATGTACATGATATACAGGAAAATTAAAATGTGCCCTATTTTCATGAATGAACCCCTTTTTTTTTTTTAAAGCATGCCAATTGTTAGTACAATGGTAATGTTCAGCAGGATATTACAAATCTGTGCATGAGAACTGAACTGCATTGCTCTGCTGCAAGATCTATTTAATAAAGCCTAGAAGCCCAAGTTACAATAGTGGGAAGTGACATATGTTCAAAAAAAAAAATAAAAACATTAAATGTATTAATATATGTGTGTGTATATATATATATATATAGCCCTATCACACAGTCACTGTGGTGCTTTGCATTAATAATTTATATAATACCTAATAATGCTCTTTCTTAATACATGGAATCTACTGATACCTAGTACAGATGATGGTGATGGCAATGGTTTAGCTCTGAAAGTGATATGAAGGGGCTTATTTTGTCTCTTTATGCTGCCATCTGAACACTAATGAGTTTTTGTTGGCATTAATGAGTTCAACAATAAAATCTTTATGAGATCTTAAATGATGAAGGTTAAGCCATTACTTTATATGCCTCTACAACAATCAGGATTATGGGAGATGACACATCGCTTAATTGATTTCCCATCTGCTGAGATACAGAAGCAATTTCTTACCAAGCCTGGAGTCAGTGTGTATGTACCAGATGTAATATACCATAACTGTCTTGTTTTATTGCTGAGTTTCAAAGGTAAACAACTTGAAAACACAGATTAACCTCAGCAGAGTAAAAGTGCCAAACTGTCACTGGCACTGTGCTGGAATCCCTTGTGTCCTAACATTTACTATTCACGTCAAGCAATAACTTCTGCCATTTTTTTGCATCCATTTTCATGGCTGCCATTGTTAACAATAGTTTGTTATAATAATACTGTATCTAAAAAAAACTACAGCAAACCTTTGCAGCTCTTATGTGATATTAAAGTGTAAAAAAGTTTCAGTATGTCACACCCAGTATAAAAACATTCAATAGTCAGTCAACCCAAATTTTTTTTTTTTAAGTTTGGTCCAGACATTTGTTGTCTTTTTAACTCTCAGGGTCAGCAGTGATGAGATCTTTGTAATTTGGTCCTAGAAGCTGCCCACCTATTGCAACTTTTAAAAAGGAGTATTATTCACCTATATTTATTATTCATTAATTGTATTTTTATAGCATGAGAAATCATGCATTGTGTGTGAACCTGCCCTAACTTTCCCTCTAAGGAGCAATCTAATGTCCTACTAGGGAGAAGGCTAAATAACCTAACTGCATGTTTTTGGGATGTAAGAGGAAACCCACGAGCACCCAGAGGAAACCCACGCAAACACAGGGAGAACATACAAACTCCTTGCAGATTTCCTGGCCGAGATGTGAACCTGGGGCCTAATGCTGCAAAGGCTAACCATTTCATATAAGAAACACAACAGTGCGAAGAACATCCTTACAAATCATCAGATCAAACATACCTCAAATCTGTTATACAGATTCATGTATTGGTTACCTTGTTAAAAGTTCTTAGATCATCGCTTTATTAGTGACGAAGGAAAGTGTCTGAATGGCTCACAAGACAATGAGATTGATTTAATATAGCTCTCTAAGACTGGAGAAGAAAGACCATCATGGTAACTAATAACAAAGGAGAAGGAAGAAATTAACTTCCAGGTTCTCCCATGACAGTCTACCTTTTACAGTCTTGAGGAGTTTTAATAAAATAAGCCCAATCTTTGAATTTGAGTGAACATTTATTTTGAAGTTAGATTTTTGAAGTTTGAAAATCCCAAATGGAAAATCACTTAAGTCTAAGGTTGACAATTCTTCCACCTAAATCAGTAGTTGCCAACTGGTGGTCTGTGAGAAAATTGTGGTGGTCGGTGGTTCTGGCCCACCCCAGCGGGGTCAGAAGAAGGACCCTGCTGGGGTGGGGGCGCACCGGCCAGAGCTGCAGGCCATGTCTCCATTATGGATTGTAGGCTCAGGGTGGTGGGCAGGTTGTGTGTCTGGACAGAGGCTCAGACCTGCGTTGGGAGAGTGGGCAGGTTCTGGCATCATGACGTCACTCTGGGGAGAAGTTTCTTCCACTTTGAGTGACACACGGCTCCCCGCAGATGCGCAGTCCAGAGTCCATACATTTAGTGGTCCGTAGGTCTGAAAAGGTTGGCGACCACTGACCTAAATGATCAAATATTCTTCAGTCATTAGGGAAAATATCATAGGAACAGCCTAAGAAAAAAAGACCCTAAGAATATTCAGTATGTTCACTCACTACTATTGGTCCCAAACAGATTACTACCAGTCCATGATATATGAAAATTGTTTACAAACAGGGGCAGACCCTTATTAACCAACATGGGGCCCCACTGGGCCCCAACGTCAGTTCTGCACAGGGGCTTGCTGTTGGCTACCAGTTACTGTACACTTGTATGTAAATTTGTTCTTTTGCCAACAACCCAAAAAAAAACACTTTTCCATTAGGACCCCAATCTGGGCAGGGGCCTTTATGTCTTCTTTGTATATGTAAGATATACAACAGACTTATGTATTAATACCCATCACTAACATCACCCAGTATCTCCAAACTATATAACAGACTTGAACACTTTATTGAAACATCAACCTTGATATTCAGTCTATCTTAAAACCTGATACTTGGTGGAGTGAAATAATGGAGCAGATAGTCATTTCTTTTCCATAAACAGGAATAACAGATGACATTTTTCTGCTTTACATTGCTAATAACATTTGCTATATTGTCAAATGATTGAAGACACCTAACCAACACCATCATTTCAGGTGGTTCCTGAGCAGGAACTGGTACTGTCGATGCATCAACATAAAAAGATTCTGTAGACAACAATACTCTTTCAACAACAGTTTTTTTTAATACCATTTTCTGCACCAGCATGACGGTGAGCATGTGCACAAAGCCAGTTTCTTAAATACCTGATTTGACAAGTTTAGTGTTAAGGAGCCTGGATGCCTCAAAGAACCTAAACCCCTCCGAACACCTCTGGATGAAATTACAAAGCCAATTATATTATAATATTATAATTACTTTATCTGCCATTTTACTCCGGTAGTTAAGATGATAGAATGCTACCATCAATTAATATTTCATTCCATTTTCCACTAATTTTAAGGCTGAGTAAGAACAACAAATGTAAGAGCAAAAGCAATGATATCATTGGTACTGTACCAGTGCCTGTCAAGGTAAGGTGCACTCTTTTATAATTATTCAACAAAGCAAGTTATATAATGTAGATTGTATCGTGTAAAACAATGATGTTTGCCACAACAACATTTTGGTTTTATCGACAATCCAATGTGGAAAATTATGAACATTTTTTAACAAAATAAAGAAATACAGAGAAGGTATAGCCTGCAAACTGAAAATGTCCATTTGTACTTTCCTTCAGTATGTTAAATGTCATCAGGAATAATACATCCAAAAATTGGTTGTGCTAGTTGAATTAAATATCAGAGGTAAAAATTATCACTTTAACAGTGTTTCCAAAGTCCATTAATTTTAGCTTATAAAAAGCCATTATTAGGCTACATAGAAGATAAAGTCAGTAGCTTGGGCGTAATGTCTTTTCTTCAATCGCTGTGTCAACAATCCAAGGGCAACTGAAGATAAAGTTCATCAGTCCTGTCTGTGGTAGCCTCCCCATATGTGAGCCAAATGGTTTATACCAACAGAAGGTCACAAACTACTACCAACCATATGCCTTGTGGAATGGTTGTGGAGTGTTGTTGTTAATAGAAATGCTTCCTTTATTTTTAGGCATCTGAATGTGTTAAAGATTGGTCCTGTGTGATTTAAACAGAAACGTTATGTTAAGAAAAAAGTCTCAAAGGTTGGTGCAGTAATGTTAATGGAACTGGTTTATAGAATTAAAATAATAATGGATGGTTTAGCATTTTACATACTGTACATGCTAAAATTTATAGTGGTATTGGTTAGTGTCATGCAGGTATTATGCTTGCATGCATTTATTAGTACAAGCCAATCAGTGTTAGCATGATTACAGCTAGATTATTAGGTTATGTCTACGCAAACGTCTTTTAGCTAAAAAAGTTGGTGTAGAATTTGCCTGCATGTGTCTGTGTTAAATTTGAGTAGGTAAAAAAGTTAAACACTTTCTATTGTGATATCAATACCCTGGATGTGCTAAACCTTTCAATTGCATAGATCAAACATGAGAAACAACTGAACTATACAGAGCCTTCTGACTCCTCCACATAGCCTACAGACACATGCCCTACAATTTTGTTGTTGTGCCAAAGGTGGACAGAAGAAAAAAACAAAATAAAGAAAGAGTTATCACATTTTAAAATATATGGTAACTCCATGTCCATCTCCTGTTCTCTTTATATCTAAAAATACAAAATAGCTAGCTAAAATTCTGCAACATACTGTATTCTTCAACAATAAAAAAGTATTGAATACACTTATAGATTGAGATTTTAAATGTATTTTTACTTCAGTAGGAGAAGGCACACAAAAGGTGCACCTACAACCTTTACTGCTAAAGTAGATCAGAGATTATTGGGGGGAAGGCAACCTTGGGTACTAAAAGCAATATTTCCTGGCACTGCTCCAGAACTACATAAATGTGAATATATATATATATATATATATACGCGGCCTCTTCTTCATAAAACATTTTTTGCATGCATTTTGCAATAGTCATCAAAGTAAATCTGGGTCTTGTCATTATAGACATAATGAAAAAAAAAAGAATAAGTCGTGTATGTCAGTCAGGGAAACCAGAACGTTTCACATAAAATACAGTTGTAAAACGTCATTGTTATTTTTTGGTAGAGTCAAAATACACACTGGTGGCAGTGAAATCAAGATAAATAGCATATATTGTAACATGGGGACTTAAAGGTCACTTTTGTTACTAAGTAAAGTGCTGAAATATGTGCGGCCATGGTATCTCAGATACCTCTGAGGTAAAACCAGCAATGATGTGTCTGCAGGGAACCTGTTGGGTTCTCTTCTGGTTGTTTAAAATTTCTTTTCGGGGTTTGGTTTTACTAGGAATCCACAGAAACCGGGTTAGACAGATTCCAAATTCCGGGTCCCACAAGGCCCAGAGGTCTATTTATCACATATGGTGGTAAACAGGAGAGGCTGCAGGTTGGATTGTCTGTGGGTCGGTTTGTGTATGTAAGCCAGAAGGCTGAATGCTTTGTTTTTGGACTACTCTTTTTGCAGTCACCTACCCCTGCAAGAAAAATTGTTTGTTTTGTTTGCTATTTACTAATAAACATGAGCAGGAGCCCTAAAACTAAGATGTTATGTAAAGTGGCCTTGGTGCTATTCTACTATTTGACACTTATTCCTCAGAACATTCATTACTTTACCCACTTCAAACCTATTAAATAAACCTATTTAGCTTTTTCTAAATGAAAATGTTTTTTTCCAAATCTTACAGAGAACATACGATGAACAACCATCACACCATTAGTTCCACAATGAACAACCATTGTAGCAATTTTTTGATTGATCTATTTTTTTTATTTATATAGATTTAGATATAGATTTATATATTTATAGAGATAAAATCTTGCCTCTGAAATATATATGGATAATTTGGTCTAAAACAGTCAAGCCATTTTTTAAAGAAAATAGGGAATATTCAGTTAGATATCTCATTAACAAGATTTTAAGAAGGCAGTCATAATATTTAAACAAACAAAAAAAAAGATATGTTACTAATACCTCTAGACAAATTATCACAGAACCAAGGTCTTGCTTGCTAAACTACTTCAACGTTACAGGTTTAAATTATAACTAATAAAAATACTACTGGATTAGTTAAGGCTAAGGATGAAGTTTGGGTTCACACCAAAAACCCAGGATTTAGAAGGATTGGAAATCACATAGTTTGGCCAAAATTAAGGTTCTGCAGGTTTACTGCCAGTAATAGGGAACAACATTTTATTCTTTTTTCTTAGACTTTGCCCTTGGACAATCACAAACCAAAATTTGAGTGGCTCACAGCAGCTATATTGTTAGGGTAACTCAAAAATCAAACTGTCAGGGAGTGCCAACATTTCTGCATTGAGAGAAATACTCTATTTTTTATGTATTTATTTTATTTTGGCATTGCTACATCTTCCCCATGACAAAAGCTTGATTACCAACTTCTATAAATGGCGAGATCTAACAATAAATCTAATAACAGCCCCCATGGACATCAGTGGAGTTTACTACATGCAATGCAAGTCTTTGATCTAGGTTATAGTTACCATTTACTTTTGTATATTTTGTACAAAGTTTATTTAAAAGGAATAAATCCAAATTACAAACATATTATTTCTTTAAATGTACTTTAAATTTAATTTAAACAGTATTCATTTTTTCTGGTAACAATAGAGGATGCTATTATGTGCATAATGTGCCCATCCTCCGGTTGTTTTTAGTAGTTTTAAGCATATGAAAACCAGTACAGTATAGATATTTACCTGCCTAACCCCACTTTACACTGGTGTAATAAGAGTAGCAAATATTATCCAACACAACGTATTCAATTCCTATGTAACTGTAAAGTGCAATAGTTTCTTTTTTCATTAATAATAGGTTAATTTTTTCAAGCACACTTTGTAAGTAAGCATTTGTAAGTAGACACTTTAACAAGCCATACTGGAAAATGCAGCTTTTGTAGGTCTCAGCATAAGTCCAAGCTTAATACCCAATAAACAAAGTACAATGTAAGTATGGGTTACTGGCACTGGCAAGACAAAGTTCATGGTTCATGCTATTGCAAAAATAAAATATATTAAATTAAAATAAACTTAAATAAAAATTCACAAAAAGCAATGCATAGTTTTGTTTTAAATGATCCACCAATTGGTATTACATTATGGCACAAAAGTTTGTTCTTAAGCAACTAAAAAGTAACACATGGAAGATGAAGCTTGATGAAGGTTGAAGATAATTTGCCTTCCTCTGGATCAACTATTTATATAGGTTTTTATCTGGGACATGCTGGTTTATAGAATGTTTATTTCCCAAGTGGTTGAACTTGATGGACTTATGTCTTTTTTTCAACCTAAATACATATGATCTTATATCATTCTTCCGGTGACTGTGAGGCACTTATCAGAGCATTGTGTACCTTCACATCCAAGCAAGTATGGATGCCACATCATAATTCAAGGTTGTACAGTCATTGGTATATAGCAAAAGTAGGAGTTAGGAATACTGGGCTCAATATTTATTTCAAAGTTTAAAGCTATATATGTTGTTGTCATTTCATATAACCCTTTCATACCTCAGTTCCTGGAGCATTTGAATGATCCTCTGTGGCCATCTCCTGTGAAGGAAAATATAAAAGGTGGTATAATGTTATCAATAGCTGGTACAACAGCTTGTCTTCTTTACGAATATTCCTATAGCAGTTCCACTTAAGGAGCCAAGACTCATTTTAATTATTTATTAACCTAATTATTTTGATTCTACGATTATGCATTGCATACTTTTAAGCTGCACAAGAGAGTATCCAAATTTCACACATGTATGATACCAATTATGCTTAGTTTTGTAAACCATAAAGGTAAAAAATTGTTTCATTATTTTTATTTATGTTTATGTATACATATTAATTTTACACTGAATATCGGAGAAAGTTCTAACATACTTATTTTTGTTTTAATGATGATCACATGCCCCTTAGTCAGTAAAGATATTCCTATATGTCTATTATGACTGGTTACAGTTGAATTTATAAACTCACCTCCTCAATTGTAGCTAGGCTGGCTTCTGTTATGGCCATTGTAAGTGCTGTAGGTCTTACACTGTCTTGTTCTTTCACAGTCTGTATTGTGCCTTTTGGACTCCAGACTCCAGAATCCTGGAGAATATTTTCTGACTGCATTTGTGACATTGTATAACTTGCATTAACGTTTTGCTCATTTTCAAGTTCTGTGGAAATGTTAGCCACTCGAATATTCCTTTCATTTTCCTTCTTGTTTTCTTTGTATTCCTTAAGAAAAAAAAACAGTGGAGTAAAATGATACAAAAAGTACATTTTACACACTACATATATAGAATTCATAGTGAATAAATTATGGAAGACTGGCTTTAAGTTGGCGTCTTGGCTTTTAAAGTTTTTATTGTTATTTGACTATGATCATTTAAAACGTTACTATTGAGAACATTACCTTAACATCTTGGTAAGTACATCTGAATAAACAATTATTCCTATTAGGAGACACATCTAGGCTATATTTTAATAAAATCACATCTAATGGCTAGAAATTGCATGCATATATGTCAAGAATTACTTAGGAAAATGTAAAGAAAATTATTACAAAATGATTTACTGGTGCTTCAAAATCTATATACAGCTGTTTCTTGAAAATAAAACACTGATATACCTATTTGGACCATTGGACCAAGATTAAACTTTACAAAACTTTAATTAGAGGTCTTTTTCCACATTTTCACCCAAGATTTACATATTTAATAATAAAATAATATCATTAAATTTCATCTTACAAATTTTATTTTTTTTCAAATGTTTGCCTAACTCGGTTTTGAACATGTTCTACTCTACAAACGTTTAAAAATAAAAGCAAGCAGGAAAAAAAATTAATAACAGAAAAACAACAACACAATTAAAACTACCGTATTTTTCGGACCATAAGACGCACTTTTTTCCCCCCAGAAGTGGGGGGAAAAAGTCCCTGCGTCTTATGGTCCAAATGTATCAAAATGTATCCTTCCCAGCTGCTGTCCCGTCCCCCCTGTATAGCCCCCCTCTGCCTTTTCTCCTGTCTCCTGTTCAGCGCCGGAGTGACTGTGACTCCTGTATCTTGCTCCCGGCGTCCTCCCACTCTCAGCATGATTGGCTGACAAAGTCATGCTGGGAGCATTCTCCTAACATGACTTTGTCAGCCAATCATGCTGAGAGTGTTCCCTGAATCACTCACAGCACACATAGTAAAATCACATATACGGTACACAACACAAACACAATGTAAACAAATGTTATATTGCAATCCGATTGTCATACATTGTATGACAATCGGATTACAACTGAAAGGAAATACTCACCCAGTGTCCGCAGCTCTGCTTGCTGGTATCTGTAGTGAGATGTATAACACAATGCAGAAATCCTGCATTGTACTGTGCATCTCTCCGGAGATAGGAGCAGCTGCAGCTTCCAGCCTGTCTCTGTGTAAGGCACCCAGGGAAATCCCCCCCCCCACATCACTCGGAGGATGAGTCATCTTCCAGTGATGTGATTGGTGATGTATGGGGGTGTGTCAGGGAGGGAAATTTAAAGGCAGATTACAATGTAATCTGCTTCTAAATGGTTTTTACAGTACAAAAACACCACACAACATAAAAATAAAAGTACTGCACATTTTTAATTTTATTTTTAGATTACATTGTTGTCTATTATTTCATTATTGTTTTAAATTATTATTTATATTTATGTATTATATTATAATTTATGATTTTAATATAATAAATAAATATAATTATCATACCCGGGAGTTAATCCTAAGAATTACAAGCCCATATTACAAACAAAAATTTCTATGCAAAAACAAAAATAGGATAGGATTTTATTAAAAGTACATTATTTTTTTTTTTACCGAATGCCCCGACATGGACGAGGCTTGCTGTTTGGTCCACCTTGATGGCGTCCTACGGAGTTCACAGAAGAAGCTCCAAAAATTTCCTGGGACCCAAAGCTGTCCCTCGTCATCCAATCAGTGAGCGGCGTGGGACACGTGATGACGTCACTGCACTGTGAGGAACTGAGCTTTCTAGATTCTGACTCTAGCAATGAGGAGTTCTTGGGGTTCTCATAAAACGAGCAGAACCTTTACCGTAAATCTTCAACTTTATTCTATTTTATTACTGAAGTCTCTCGGTATTGTGTTTTACAGTAATTTTGTCTTTTGCTGACTTTGTTAATAATGGTTCTAAATGCTGCTGTTTACTTTACAGGGTTTATTACATGTGTTTATGACTGTGATGTTGGTTTTTAATGCACATAAAATATTTTAGGACACTATTTGTTTCAGAATCTTTTTTTTCTTCATTTCCCTTCTCTAAAAAACTGGTGCGTCTTATGGTCCGAAAAATACGGTAATTAAACTTAATGTACTACTGAGCCTTTTTCTGCTCTCGCACTTATCTAAATTTTTTTTGCTAGTTTTTCTGTCAAATATTCATATTCAAATATGAATAAATAAAGCAATAATCTTTCTGGTTTTCAATTCTGCTTCTTACTCCAGGTTACAAACTCCAGCCGCCTCAATGGACAGTGAACCAACATTACTTCTGTCTAGGTAGCTAATAGAGAAGCAGTAAAGCAGTCAGGACAAACTAAATATTTAGCATATGAAAGGCATCCATGCCATACATTTATTCTTTTTATATTTTTTTTCTTTACAGAAGCTAGAAGTGAATAAATATTCCTGCTGACAGCACTGCTTGGTTGTTTTACATTCTCCTCATTTACACAACAGATGGACTTGTTTTAGCTGATTACACATCTTAATATAACGCCAGCAGCATGAACAGGGCAAAGAACATAAATGTTTTTACCAGAATATGTAACAGACTAAAATGACATAGAGAAAATACACTTTACAGGAAGTACTAGTGTGACCATAGTAAATAGTAGTTGTAGGTGTATCTCAGTAAAAGCTGTCCATTAAATTACAAATCATTTAGGAAGTTTACTAGTAAAATGTTATATATTTAAACTTGTATTTAGCTCTGCTGTAATAGAAGGTCATACCTTTCTGAGAATGACTTGCTTTGGTTCCAGTGCTGCACTTGTGTCTAAAGAAAGTTCAAGACTTGTTTCTGCCTCTTTTGAGTTATCTGTTGCAGATGCCCCCGTTAGAGTTGGTGTAGGTATTCTGATCATTTTACCAGTGTTATCAGAAACATCAGCTTCACCTCCCACAGTATCATTGACTGTGGAGATGCCCATCTTAACATCAGTTGTCATTTTTTCCAAACGAGCTTTCTTCTTGTTCTCTTTTTTGGACTCCTACAAATTCACAAACAATGCAAATATTATACTCTGAAAAATGTATAAAAATAGACTTGATTGAATACAATGGGCATGTGTTTTTTTAAGCTTGGGTGTTTTTTGAAACTATTTGTGTTGATGTAAAAATGTAAAATAGCATCTGTATGAATACGTTGGGCCTGGTTTTTCAAAGCTCTCCAAGACTGGGGAAAAAAGACTATCTTGGGTGAACCTGGGTGATCCAACAAACCTAGAATGCATATGGTCCAGTATTGTAAACATTTGCCAAATATTAGGACAATATTTTTAACAAATCAAGGTCAGGTTTGCTGGATGACCCTGGTTCACCTATAATTGTCTATCTTCTCTAGTCTTGGAGAGCTCTAATAAATCAGGTCCATTGTGTAAAAACATTTTATTATTGTACTACTAGCAATTTCAAAGAAGTTTATGTACATATTATTTTGTGTCATCTTGTATGTGCTTTTCTAGTGTTCTGTGGCAATAACATACACACAACAACAATGGTTCCCTAGATCTCTAGAAAAGACCTCACCTTCTCTTGTTTTTTGGTGGACCTTTCAGGCTGTTTATATGTAATGGAGTGGGTTGCTGTGGAGAGTTTAGTTGGATCCACAGTGCTGGTTGTCTGAGTAGGCAGTGCAAATTGCTCATTCTCTTGTATAGGTATCTCTAGTTCAAGGACCTCTATGTTTTCCTTTTGCTCCTCAGTCACCACATTTTTTAAAACACCAACAGGCACAGTCTCCACTTTTTTCTTCTTCCTCTGCTCTTTTCTGTTTTCATTTAAGTCCTAAATTCATCAAAAAGTTCTGTGTTGCCATCAAAATGGAACAAAGCTTGATAAAGATAACTATACTATTAGACCACTTTGCACATGTTCAGTACTTTTTATTGGCATGTTACATCTGTGTATATATCTGTTTTAGTAGCCTTCTTTTTAGAGGTCTTATTATTATTAGTAATACATTTTAGAAATAGTTCATATGTTGGACCCATTCACATGACCACGAAGTGTACTGAATTGATGTACTTATATTAAGTAGCCCTTTAAAAATAAATGGGAGCCAACACATGCATTTTGGAGGCATGTGGAGGTGCAACTGACAATAAATGGAACAGCAGCGCACCAACCTAAGTGTGCATAGCCTTGTGCTGTGAATGAGCCCACATGATATTACAAATATTATGTCATCATCATCAAAGGTGGGTTTCCATGTTTTTTGGTGCAGTGGGCTTAAATGGATTTTTATAAGTTTATGGAAGCTGCTTATAAATGTTCTGGACTTGTTCTTAGGTGAGAAAAAGGTCCCACATTATTATACTATATTTTTACTGGGTGAAAACACACACTAAAAAAGTAAAAATATAGAACATTTAGAGCCAGAGTAACTGTGGCCCAGAATTATTAAAGTTCTCCAAGACTGGAGAAGATAGACCATCATGGAAGAAACACTGGAAATCTATTCCAGGTGTGCGGGATAGCTCTGATTCTCCCATGATAATCTATTTTCTACAGTCTTGGGAAGCTTTAATATTGGGCCCTATGTATGCAAAATTGCATGCCAACAACCAAAAAACTTGTGTTTTATACA
Organism: Pyxicephalus adspersus; assembly: GCF_032062135.1. Taxonomy (NCBI): domain Eukaryota; kingdom Metazoa; phylum Chordata; class Amphibia; order Anura; family Pyxicephalidae; genus Pyxicephalus; species Pyxicephalus adspersus. Next base: position 110,557,215 of record NC_092859.1, read on the forward strand.
ACTACCAACTTCTTATTTTCTTCTAGCTTGTATCTGCTCACAATATTCTGCTGTATACAAAACTTCTCAAGCGTCAACCAATCACTACTTTTGCAAGTGATACCTCAGATGAAGATTGTGTCTGAATCCCTTCTGAAGTAGAAATACGTTCCAGGACTAAGCCAGAATTTAAATCCTCCTCATCAGTTTCGTTTGAAATCTCATTCTGTTTGGAGCTCTATGATGACAAATGAAATTCTGTTTGTATGTAACAGGTGGACTAATCAATTACATCTGATGAATTCTTCACTATTTTATTTTAAAGCCCAAGGTTTTTCTTTTGAGGGACAAACCCCTACAGATTTAAGTTCCCCATGTGATTCTACTAAATAGGAGACCAGTTTACTATATAACTATTCCAAAGGATAACAAAGCAATACACACTGTCCATAACCTTGCCCTAGTAACAAGAAAAGTGCTAAGACAGTAAAGAGGGCTTTTGAAAATTTCTAATTTTTGTCCCAGCTGGTAAGTAGGACCTTCTATTAAGGTGATGCTGGTGTAGAAATGGGGGAAAATTCTAGTGATCTTAAAACAAATTCCAAGAGGATAGAAGGATTTTGCTAGTCTTGTTGCTAAGTGTAGCATTAAAAGTGTTTTTATGTTTTGGTAATGAGTGTGACAAAAAACAATGTTATCTGCTGCTGTGTGATTTAAAAACCTGCTTTTTCTTTGTGTTTCGATCCTTCTTGCTGCTGGAGAGATGCTGAAACAAATCCACTACTCCATGCTGCATGAGATAGTCTGTTAATTCCTTCAGAAGGCTTAGCTATAATCAGTAAAAACAAAAATAACATCGTTCATCCTTGTTTGACATAATTTAAAAACCCAGTAACATTATTTGCCAAAAAAAGTTGGATGTATTGCATATCTATTATAAATATGAGGACCTTATATACTTTTATATAATTAATAACAATAATTTTCAGTTTAAATGAAAAGGTTACAAAGAACAAATACAGAACATTTTTTCATACATTTTTCAAATAAAGGATAAGTGTAAGAAAAGGGTACTTACCTTTATACCATATGATTCAAATAAAATCTCTAAATCCTAAAGAAAAAATAAGTTGTGATTATTTAAAGAGCCAAGGAGTATTTCCTTGGTTAATATTGATAAGACTTCATACAATAAAATCTTTCCCATAAATTGTAATATATATAAGGCCAAATATTCATAGCTCCCCATTCCATTATTAGGTCATTTCAATGTCAAAAATGTCAGGCGCCTATTTTAATTAAACACTCGCACAAATTACCAGTAACACTGCAGAATTTTTTTTTTTAATTATTTTTAAAGATCTGTAAAAATACCATAGTGTGAACATAACAAACCCCTCTGACATTGATGCTGCCCTGTGTTAAGTAAAATGCAGTAATATTTAGGTCAGTACTCCAGAACTTAACTGTGCGTGGTTAATGTATACCTGGCCAACGGCAAGTTGGGATTTTGGGCCTTTTTAACCTAAATAAATGAACTAAAGCTAGGATAAATTTCTATTGTACACTCACTAGAAAACAATATACCTGAACCTATATGCAAGTTGTACACAGTTGCATATTGTGGTGTCAAAGCAAAAAAAGACAGCTTAAGTATGGATACTTAAATTGACCTATACAATAAATGACCTATGGAATAAATCCTGCTCCCACGTGTTCAAGTGTATCATAGGAACACCATAGATTTAATAAGGATATGATTGGTCTATTCACTGATGTGTCATAAAAGGTTTTAGTAAATCAGGTCCAATGAATCAGGGTTAAAAGTGTATTTCTTCTACTTAAATGTAATATTGTATGTTTAATTACCTTCATTTCAACGTTTTTACCGGACAGCTTGGAAAAAGAAGCAGAAAAAAAAATCTGTTTATTTGGCACAGTTTATTTTAGTTATCAAAAGACTTAGTTCTGCAAAACTGTCTTTGTCATTTGTAAAATCACAACTAGGCTTAATTTTTCTTTCTTGTTTTGCTGGTGTTTTAGTTCCTTTAAATGTGGATCTTGTAGATACAAAGTTCATTGAGCCCCTGCCTTCTGGTGACGAGTCCGCCCTCTAGCCACTGAAGCATAACCAGGTTGGTATTGTACCCACTGTCATGGTCTGAGTAATTAGAATGGGAAACTGCAAAGTGTTTCCTAATTTGTTACAATATGCAATACCATAAGAATTTCACTTTTTTTGCTACTTCTATAGATTTTTCCATTTTAACAGCAATTGTAGACTGTCATCCAATGTATAATTATAAAGGGTTTTATTTGGAAGGTCTAATTTCATTTGTTCCTAGATTTCAGTTTTTCCAAATTACATGTTACGTATAGAGTAAGAAAGAAAAGTCCACAGATGTTCTAACTGTTTCTATTCTATGCCATGCTATCGCACAATAATATTCACTTTGGTAGAAAAGTTGCACTGTTTTAGGCTTCAGTTAATGTGGAAAATGTGTAGAGATATACTTTATTGTATAATTAAACATTCTGACACTTTTATTACCTGTGATCCTGGGGAGCCTGGTGGCCCAGGAGGTCCCATTGGCCCTGTATCTCCCCGCTCACCCTTTATTGCTGTTGCAATTGTTCCACTCTGTAAGAAAATCAAATTGTTTAGTTTCAACAGGACAGGAAAATACTGCTAAAAGCTTTTTAAGTACTATGGGCCTGAGTTTTGAAAGTTCTCCAAGGCTGAAGAGGATACACTTTTATCAGTGAAGCTGGGTGATCCAGCAAACCTGGAATAGATATCTTTAAAGTCAGCCAGTTTAGCCTCCAAATAAATGTATGACTGATATAACTATTAAATTTAAAGATATAAACAAAAAAAAATATTGTTTGCATTGTAAGTAAACTTACATCGCCTGGTTCACCTTTCTGCCCCTGTTCTCCCTAAAAGTAAAAATAATAAATAACAATTTTATTTCATTTAATACTTAAGCTGCCAATCATATCAGGAGGTAAACACAAATTATAAGGTTAATGAACTAGTCATATACAATAGAAAAGATACACAACCTTTTCCCCTGGTGTTCCAGGACTTCCATCCTTGCCATTTTGTCCAGGAGACCCTGTGCTTCCCTAAAAGAATAGCAATCAGGTATTACATGCACAAAATAGGGTTGTACATTCTGGGAATACATAAAGAGGTCAAAGAGTTTTAATATTAGTATTATAAATATGTTTACAATAAATATATGTTCCCTATATTTAAAATAATATGTTACTGTGAATAGTTTTATAATTATAGCTATAATATTTTATAGTGAATATTTAGTGCATTTGTGCCACACCTTTTCCCCTTTCATTCCTTTCTCTGAAGTGTGTTCCAACTGTAAGAAAAAAAATGAATGTTAGTACAAATCCTTTTTAAAAAGTGAACCTGTGGTTTATTTATGTAAGGCAATGCAACACTTATACTCAGTTTCTGCCATCCCCAACTGTTTATATTTTTTTTTATTTTTCATCAGCTTTTCAGATCTGCTCCCACACCAGGAAAAATGAGCAGGTAACACAATGTGCATGCACTATTTTTTTATTTACATTCACTGCAGGTTCATTGGTGAAATGTGTTGGAGTGCCATTTAGAATTTAGGACACTACAGCACATCAACTCCAAGTTCTCTTTTTTACAATATGTACAAATTTAACTGTAGTTGGCTTACCGCAGCATTGCCTGGAGGTCCTGGGCGACCCTCTGGTCCCTTAAAAAGAGACAACAAAAGTTATTCACACGCACTAATCAGCTGATAACTGCTACAAAAGGAACACATTAAAATAGATGCATATAGCCGCACCACAAAAGAAAAAAAAATAAATGCCTGAAAACCTGTTAAAGTCGAATCACCTGCTCTCCTCCAATCAGCAGGCTCCATCTGCTTCCTTGAGCAAAAACAACTGTGGGGTTGTTCTACCTAAACACTGCAGACTTTTCAAAATTGGATTGCCTGTAATGTGCATAGCGCAGCAAGATCAACTCTCAGTTGTAAATATGCCTCCTAATTCACTAGATAAGCTAAAAGGAATCTTCTGCAAGTTGTTCCCGATAAAACACTGATAATGTAGGACAGATATCAGACTTTGATGAATGCAAACAGGAACCTGAGGAAGATTGTGCAACATAAGTTTCTTACCCTTGGTCCTGGTGGTCCAGGGTCTCCTTTCTCTCCCCTAAGACCCCCCTGTCCTGGATCACCTACTTCTCCACGATCTCCCTAAAAGGTAAGTGAGAAAACAGTGTGAAACAATTAGAATACTATACATAGAGTAAAGAAAGGAACATAAAAGCTAAACACTTGCCTTTTCTCCTTTGGTAAGTAGGCTCTTGTCAATTGACATAACCTGCAAAAGAAAAAACAAAAATTGTCTTGGCAAATCTGCTATGCTGTAGCAGTTAGAAAAGACAGGAGAAAATCTCAATACTTACCGAACTTCCTGGGGGTCCTGGTTGTCCCTAAGGAAGAAAATCAAATTTCGTCAATTTAGAATTAGGTGGTAAATAAACAATAATTTATAACACAGATTAATTAATACAGCGACTGCTTCATTAATAGCTCTAAAAATTTTTTTTGAACAAAAGTTAACTTTCAATGAAAGAACAATTCTAGGCTATAAGTAAAAAGAGTCAACTACTAATGATACCCAATAATGTATATCTAAGTTTAAAACTTTTTTGAGATGTTGGATAGAGTATGAAAATGTTCGGGGAGGAACCAACCTTATGCCTGGGGTAGAAAACACAGCCTAGTCTCCTTTTTACAGTAGGGACAGATTTCTGTGGGGTATTGATTGTTTTCCATGCAAAGTGTGCAATGGTGTAACAGTAATTAGTAGGCCTTTCAAAAATGTAAGTGTTCCCTAAGGTAGCTTTACAATATAAAAAAACATCCTGCAGAGCAATGGACCAAAATATGTTCCCTAGGGACATATTTTGCTAAAGTACAAGTTTACATCTTCCATAATCAGCTCACTTTGTGGCTTTCAGCATTCAGTCTCAGAGCCACAAAGGAAGTTGATGTTGGAAGACTTCCCTCTGCTAGGTTCACAGATCTGAACAGGGAGTGAATAGAAACTTAACACCATGTGCACTGAGTGAAGGTCCAATTTGGAATAATAACAAAAATGTATTTATTTATTATTACTGGCTCAGGAGGCAAATGCTAGACCTAGTCTTCACTTATTTAAAAGACTTGCTAGGATTTTTGATATCTGTGTCTCATTGGGAGGGTTTCACTTTCTGTCCAGAGAACACAAAAGGAAGTGATAAGAAATTTAAAAAAGTTCTACAGCTCTAAAGTGAGAAAAAATCTTCTTTGAGAGTCTTCAAAATAATGTGTGTTCCCATTTAGAGACTAACCTCTTGTTCTAGTGAGAACTGCAAAACTGTCTGCCTTGTTGACAACCGTCACTGTATCAAAAAACTTTGAATAAGCCCATACACACTTGCCTAGAGTGCCTGAGAGATAATATGTTCTTGTGTTCAGAACAAAAAAAATATTTAGTTATGCTAATTCCTTTTGCTTTTAAAATGACAGCATATTCTGCCATTTTCATGAAGGTGCACTGTGTTTTACTTTCTTTTGTGTTTGTTATGTTATGTTGATACTCTTGCTTTAGCATAATTCATAAATCATTTACCCAGAAGAAGTCTGGAGAGTCAGAGGAAATTACAGTTTCTTTCCCATATGATTGCTTTAAGACACTGATTTAAAGTATTGAAGTAAGAGGATCAGCAGTAATTTCCAGCAGGTGGAATTTACAGAATTTGCTGCCTTTATTTTTTTATCTTATGGCAAGTTTCTTTTAAAACCTAGTAATGTAGTGACACTGGCATTTGACACATCTTTTTTAATACATAGAGGAGTATGTTTTTTTAAATGTCATGTAAAAGAATATAACTTACAGAATCTCCTTTATTTCCTTTTTTACCGTCGATTCCCTATTGAAAAAAACAGAAAGCACTCAATAGTTAGGGATGTTTTCAAAGATATTGTACTTTTGCATTTTCCTCACCGTCACGGTCATCACTCAGTAAAGCTCATACAGAAAGCATACAATTTTTCTATACCTGACTATAGACTCCTGTTTCTCTCAGGAGAATCCCAGGCCATTAATAGGCCAGCTCTTGGATAATAAACTATCTTTGTTGTTCCTATTCTTCCAGCAGTGCCCCAGTTGGATATGCTTGTTACAGCACCCTGATAAGTCTGTGGAAAGGCCTTATTTTACCCATAGCCCATTACTATAGATGAAGTCAATACCATAGGTGATCCTGGCCATCCAGGATAAAGGTGGACACACTTGCAATACACCATTTTATACAAAACAAAACCATTATTTTTTTTTTTTTTCTGGTGATAGAGGAATTGACTCCTTCAAATATAGTAAGCGCCATATTAACACACATATCACACACAATAACATGAAATGAGAGAAAGATGCTACTTACATCTTTGCCTGGCAGTCCTGTGTCTCCTTTTTGTCCTGGATCACCAATACGACCAGGCAGTCCTGTTGTACCCTACAAGAACATTTTTAAATGCAAGATACAAGACTAAGAAGGTCAGACTACCAGTTTGGCTATCACAATTGTATATGTATACATGCTTATGTAAACAATACAACAACTCCATATTATTATTTTAAATTCTGCAAACAATAATTCATTCATAACATGTACAAGAAATAAAAAATTACCCGTTGTCCCTTTTCTCCGGGCTCTCCCTTCAATCCAGGTTCACCCTTTACCATAAAACATATACATGTGTTATAAATATAGATATATATATATATATTCTTATCAAATGTAATTTATACTTTAAAAATAGTGGTTATATAATTCCAGAACTTTAAATTTACAAAGCAGTGATCACTGTCATTATTATTTACTTTCTGTCACAACTAATTTAGGGTCGACCGGGTTCAAATCTTG
>NC_092859.1:110568035-110606777 GCF_032062135.1 Pyxicephalus adspersus
TATTCTTTTCTAAATTATTCCTATTCCAGTAAATATCCAATATTGTACTTTAAATTAAACAATTTACTTATATTCAATACTTACTTTTACACCCTTTTTGCCAATTGGTCCAATTACCTGTGAAGCACACAGTATGCACCTTTAATGAAACTCTGACTGTTTAAATGGCTTATTTAAATGTTTATTAAAAACATGTACTTGCAACAGATATATACAACAAAGTCAGTTGAATCAGCCTTCCCAAATAAGCAATTTTCCTAAGCAATTTTCTGCACCTCTATGTCTATATACAAAATATGTTTGTGATAAAATAAATACATTTGGCCTTCTCCATCCAATACTAGTTCACTATTCCGCCAGGCCATTTTATTTATAACTAGAATAAACTGCCAGTCAGTGTCAGGTCATTTTTTTGTATTTGTTGGCTAAGCTGATGTTTATTGTTGGCATTGTTGACCTCTTTCACTATAGTGAATAGTCCCAGGCATTGGGTCACACTGTATTTTTTGTACTTTTCAATAAATCTGGCACTTTTTAAACTGCTGGCTTTACTTATTTGATCAAGTAGCCAATTTCTGTAAGTATATTTTTGATCCAATGACTGAATGATTTAGTCATCTTCCCAGAAGTTGGCATTGTCATTCAGAGCAGGTGTCAGACATTGTGGACTGGTAGGCTTAGTCCCCTTGCAGATCTAGTAGGAACGTGACCACTCTAATAATAAGTCTAGCCTATGCCAGTACTCTTCCAATGAAACAACAGTTTCAGACTCTCTAGTTTTGAAAAATAAATGACATTACTAGACTGTGGAGTGCATCTGGTCATGTTAAAATATAGCAGTACCCCAGATCAATGTTTGCTTTTGCAAAAGTAAGAATTATTCTAATGATGGGGAACCACCTATGCAGTATGGTACAACAGACATGAATAGTGAGTGAGGAGTTAGCATCACCCTTATTGATTGCATTGTCGGTAACAAATGCTGCTTTCCTAATCTGGTACAGTGCACACCGCCACCTGCCCAATAGCAGCTATAATAGTATAGAAAAAAATTGGCCTTAAGCAAAAAATCCACTATGCTCACTATTTTTACCATTGTAAGGCAGATCAAGAATGTTGGCATGTTGCCTGCCTAGGACTGCAGACATAGGGCTCACAAAAACACATAAAACTCTCATAAAGCATTGAGAACTAGCTGGCGGTCCAATTTGCCTCCTTTTTTATTTTTGCTAATTTGATGTCAGTATAAATTTAAAAGAAAGTTACTGTGCTAAAAATATACTAAATAAATAAAGAAATGTTGGGAAAACAAACTAAGTTTTCTCACTGCCAGTTTAAAAATGTATGGGATAACTTCAGAAAGACTTTTTACCCCCATTGCTGGAGCTCCTGGAAAACCCTGAAGGCCCTGTAACAAAAGAAAGAATACAGCTTATTTCTATGTTGTATAGCTTGATAGCATATTCAAGAAGGTTTCAAAAGTAGCATAGACAAGTAGTTGTATGGGTGTTTGGCACATAAAACTTGCTGAATAGATCTACACATTGATAAGTAAATGTGTTTTATTTGTATTTTTAGCTGTCTAATTGGAGTATTCACTCAAATATGCTAAACATAGGATTTTAAGTTTCATATATATATTTTTCAGAAATAAAGTATAACCAACCATTATAGAAACCTAAGAAAAAGATAATAGGCAATCAACTTTACCTGGTCACCTTTTAGCCCAATTGGACCTGGGAGTCCCTATTAAAAAGAAATAATAATATTACAAGAAATAAAACATATATATATATGTGTGCACAAATCATGTATAATATTGGGACATGTGACAAAACCAAAAAACAGAAAATTGTGTGAGGAAGAACAGTTATTGTTGATTATAGCAGCAAATCTTTTCTTCCACACTTCACTGTTGCTATACAATTATAGCATTGGTTGAAAACAAAAAAAAACATGAATAGTTCAACAAAGATCAGTAGAGCAGGAATTAAAAAGTAATGTGAAAAACTGGTGCCTAATTATATTATTGAAGTGGTAATATTGAACCCAGTCAAAAATCCTTCCCAAGTAAAAATGGCAATGACAAATCAACCTTTTTAATTTATTCTAAAATATATATTTAAAAATGTTCCATCTTGGTTACCCATTATAACCAAAAGATTGAAAGCAAATGGCAGCCTCTTAAATACTCAGTAAAACAATTCACTTACAGCTCTTCCGGGAGGTCCAATAGGACCTATATCACCACGCTCTCCCTGCAAATATATAGTATTGGTTAGTTCAGGTAAAAAAAAAAATATCAATTATATTAACAAATATCCCCAGAGTATACCAGCTGGGCAGTCCAGGATCTAGTTGTAAGGGATGGCCAGATTCTCATTATTTGTAAATGAGGCAAACTTATGTTAACAATTTTTCATACACGATTCATATGAGAAGTTGCTGAAGTCATTAATAACAGTCATAAATAATGATGGAGTTTACCATGAAAACTTTGTAATAATGGAAAAATATATTTCGTAGATGGATATGTTATTTTTCACTCCCAGAGTAACTATTTTGTTTCATATACCCTATGTTCTATATTTGTCAACCAGTCTGCAAGTCAGGAGAAGGACCCTGCTGGGGGGGTGCACCGGCCAGAGCCACCAACTACGACTCCTGTACGGATTGTAGGCTCAGGGTGGTGGGTGGGTTGTGTCTCTGGAGACTGGGCAGGCTCTGGCATTACAACGTCAGTAAGAGGGAAGTTTCTTCCCCTTTGAGTGACACACGGCTCTCCGCGCATGCGTGGTCTGTAGTCAGTGCATTTAGTGGTTCATGGTCGGAAAAGGTTGGCGACCACTGTTCTATACAATACACCAAGATTTATTTGACTGAAATAATTTGGCAAATACTATTATAACATATGTCATAATCTAGGTATGTTATGTCTTATAGTTTTTTCCGAATACTTCAAAAGGAATACAAGGAGTACAAGGCACCATGTACTACACATTATCCAGCAAAATTAGTGTGTTCACTGATTTTGATAAAAGAATAATAATAATAATAAAAAAAAAACAATAATTGACATGAAAAAGTTTTATTTCAATAATATAGAAGACGTAGACATAAAGTAGCCTATAAGTACTGTGTTACAAAAAACAGCTAAAAAGAGAAAGTAAAACAAGAGGAAGAAAACAAGACTAGACATTTATCATTGTATTTATTTGACATCTCATCAGGGCTAAAGAAAAATCTATTGCACTAGCCAGTCCTAGTAGATACCAGATAGTTGGTTCCTGAGTGGGGGGGATTGGGCTGGAAAATATTGATAGGAAATCTTGTGAAAAAGAACAGAAAGAAAGTAGAGATTCCGGGCCTGATTTATTAAAGCTCTCCAAGGATGGAGAAGATACACTTTCAGCAGTGAAGGAATGGATGGAATGGATTTCTTAAAAGTAATTTGCTATTTGTTAGCAAATGTTTTTAATCCTGGACCAGATCCATTTCAGGTCTTCTCGATCACCCAGCTTCACTGTTGAAACTGTATCCTCTCCAGCCTTGGAGAGCTTTCATAAATCAGGATCACTAAATCAGTGTTAAAGATAAAACTGATCTTTTCTAGCTTTAATAAATCAGGGCCGCCACCTAATAACACACAGGTCATTTATCAGATAATTAACATGTTTAATGGGTTAATGCTTTATTTTTGCACTTACCTTTTCACCTTTTTCTCCATCTTGCCCCTTTTTGCCCTAAATGAATAATATAAGGTTTCAATACCTAAACTCTTTGGAGTACCAAATGCCTTTTAAATATGTACACAAATGTTAAAGCAAAAACACAGAAAGAGCCAATTTAAAAATTGTGGTCTTAAAGAACATACACCTCAGCAATGATGAGAAGGTATTGACATTCATTCATGAGTCTTTAGTCAAGTGTTAGTAAACAGTTGCAGGGCCATTGCAGTTCTCATGATTTCTCTGATTTCACTGATTTGCAACTGCTTGTAAGAGAATTTGAAACCGTTCCTGTCCAAATCTATGGAAGTGATTCTGCGACTGAAATCCTCATAGCAACTACACTGTGTTTAAACACAAGCAAAAATAACATTTTCATCCACTCTTATTTCTATTTTATTCAGGCATCTAGGCAATACAGATACTGTTGAATAACAATGAACTGCTGCAGTTTACCTAATGCCTAAATTATTAGCCATTTCAGTGGACTGCTGCAGGTTCAACCGCTTGTCCCATCTTTCCCATTACAGTGAATGGGAGTGGTTGGGACCTTTTTTTTTGCACGCAGCTGAACATGGCTTCAGCAAACGCAAATCACAGCGTTGCTTTTGGTACTAACATGGTTGTGGTCTGAAGATCTGCACCATAGGTGCGTGCAAATTTTTTTTGCCCACTGTGTGGTTTGCCTCTCTTGTCCGCATTTTGCTGTGTGGTCTGACACCACAGACTTAAAAGGGCCCTTATTTTGATTGTTGATCATGGTCATATCTGTACCTATTTACACAGCTATTTGCTTTATATTGAAGTTTGATTACCTTTCGTAGTAGGCAAATGTTATGTTGCCCATTCCAACTAATCAGCATGGATATTTCAGGGGAGTGACTATAGTAAACTCTAGGCTGCATTGTATACATTAGCATTTAAAACATCTTCTAACAGTGAACTATAAGAAAATCTTCACTATCCCATCAGAAATGTATAAATCTGGGCAGTGATATAATGAAATGCTGTAGTCTTTCTTACCCTTAAACCAGCTGGCCCCTCAGTCCCTTGTAAACCTTGTGCACCCTTTCAGAACAAAGAAAGAACATATTGCTGTGAAAAATACAGTTCCAAATAAATTTTGGCATTACAATTCTTATGTAATAATTTTTCTGATTATATCATAAAGTACAAAAAAGTAAAAATAAAATAAAAAAATAATCCAAACTAATTACATATAAATGACATAAAACAGGTTATTACACACAGTAAAATGTGCTACAATATTATTTGAGTATAAAGATACAGTACAGTAAACAATTAGGACATCAGAATTTTTTCTAGGTGAAACACTAAATCATTATTATATGTAGCTCATAGTTACAGTTAGGTTGAAAAAAGTCCAAACATCTTGAAACATACTGTGCTTCCTAATACCCAGAAAATGTTTTCTGGGCTAAGTAGAGGGTATATTTGACATACAGGTCAAGAAGTTGCAGTATTAACTGTTAGGTAAATTTACCTTTAATCCAGGAGGTCCAGCAGGTCCCATAGATCCCTGAATTCAAGCAATAAAAAAGAAATTACTTAAGAGCTTAAAGTTCATTACAAAGTACAGAACATTTGTTGTATGCTCCATACTGGCGTTAGAGTGGAGTGGTAAACAATATATTCTGTAGTTTTTTCAAGGTCCTCAATGTCTTTGTGTTTAAAGATAATATATATATATAATGCATACATTAGATGACAAAAAAATTATATTATTGATGTTTACTTACATCTCTACCTTGTAAGCGTAAGGGATTTAATAATGTTAGCTAATTTTCTGGTACCTTCCTGGTCTTTTTATTTATACAAAGGCTTTGTAGAGGATTGCCAGTATACAATATTTTATGGGGATTGAGAGAGATTATTTACATGAAAGCAATGGCATAACTACAGTCACAGCTGACCACTTGATATCTATGAAGTCTCAGTACAGATTAATTTAAAAATAATTTATCTTGGCGGATGCCTTGCAAATATTGCTGTATAAAAATAAAGTTTAATGGTTTTGAAACCTTGGCTGGGTTGCTATGAAAATAGATAATTAGAAAGCAATGTAAGATTGTCACTGGTGATATTAATGATATTGTCCACAGAAACAGTTTAGGTAATTAGTGTCTATATAAGAAATATTCTAGAAGATATTTTGATGAGTATAATTAAAATTAAAAATACTAGACATTTGACAAAGCAGATGTAAACAGTACCTAAAGCCATTTATTTAGGGTTGAATAGGATAAGACGCATTATTACAGTGTATAATAAATACATATATGTCTCTGTGTTAAAGTGTATTTATTGCTGTCTATGTCCCTGTTGGGGAGATTCACCTTCTCTATTTGTCTTATTGGGCATTCTAACCAGGAGAAGAGAAATCTTGCCATGGGAACTGGTTCAATGACAAATGTCTAAAAGGGCATCATGTTTAACTTTAGGGTGTTTTCTAATAACACCCAATTGTGTCTACTGTACAGGTAGTAAAGAGAGTTCTCTTTATTGGGACAAGGACAAAACCCAAAAGGGGGGGGGGGGGTTCAGCCATTCCTTACTCTATCTAAAACCTAAAACAATAGTTTATTTTTGGAACCATGACCCCCTTTTAAATAAATATGTGATGAAACATTTCATTTCAAATGCAAAATTGTACTTGCAATACAATACTGTACTTAGTTTTCTCTCTTAACCTACTTTCAAAGTCCCACAAATACCTGTTACAAATACCACATGTATTACTCTCATGTAGGCTGTACCTGCTGGCTGCCAGCACTGTCACTTTTAATTCATAGGCATGTAGCTTGTCAGTTAGCACCTGACCACACCTATTCCCGCTCAGTGCTTTCTGGATTGGTAGCATGGCCAAAACCCTCCCCACAGGAGTGAAATGTCTGGGAGGAGAATCTTGTGAGACCCAAATTAAAGAAGATTTGCATCAGTCAGGGAAAGTAAAGGAAGTTTTTGTTTATTTTACAATGCATTTGAACACATAGTAACTGGAATTGGTAGTTGTTAACATTGTCATATAGGATAGTTGTAGTTAAAGCCTAGAAATTCATTGAAGGTGCACAGCACTTTAAAGCTGGAAAAAAATACAGGAAAGGTGTATGAAACTGCATTATGCATAATCTTTTATAAATATTTGTAAGCATTCCTACCTTGTCCCCTTGCATTCCTTTTAGGCCTGGTACACCTGGGTAACCAATCCCTGTTTCTCCCTGTAACAAACATACATAACAAAAACAGCACTGTAGAGCCTTTAAAATGGTATATCAATAGTTATTTTATCCTATTTATATCAATAGTTATTTTATCCTATTTTATTTGCCTGCACTAAATTTCAAAGGCAATTTGTGTCATAATTACCATTTTACCTTTTGACACAGTAGACTTTCACATTTAACATAGGAAAGGGGTTGGCATGTGACTGATTTATACTTAGGAGATGCACTGATCTATAAGAAAAGGCTGTTACAAGCTACCACACTACAATCAAATAGATTTTTCAACTTTTTAAAGGTACTGTAGATAAATTGTTATAAGTCTTTTGTCTAGCTCAGAGATTGGCAAACTCCGGCCTTTAGGCCAGATACAGCCTAGCTATTATTCCAGTAGCCTGGCCTAACGCCCCTCTAGTTATTTATTGTTGGATCTGGCCTATCTGAATTGTCGTGTTATCGTGAGTTACCGTGATATCATCGACCGTGACAACCCCAATTTCTATGCCTAAAGAGCAGAAGCAACGCACAGCTACCAGTCTCTGGAAGGTTGACCTCGAATGTCATGTCTTCAACCCTGAATGGACTGACAAATTATTCTTCATCCAACATGGCAACAAAGCCCCGTGTTTAGTGTGTAATGACACCAACAGCACTTTCAAGCGGTCGAATCTCAAGTGGCATTTAGATGCCTAGAACGCACACACGTACAGAGACTACACCGCAGATGAGTGAAAGACTGAGGCTGCTCGCTTGCAGTTAAGGTTGGAAAAACCTTTCCTTGGACTCCTTGTTTCTTCTGGCCTAGTGTGCCTTCTTGACCTCCTGAAATGGCCTAGTAGTCCAAACAGTTTGCTGATCCCTGGTCTAGCTGTTTCACATGAACTAAACTTAATTTTGCTTAGATGCAACATGTAGGGTGAAACAGTTTTATCTATTCTCTACAAAACAACCATGTTACCATATACTGTCAACATATATTACCTTTTCTCCTTTTGTTCCTTGAAGTCCAGGCAAGCCATCAAGTCCTATTGGACCTGGTAAACCAGGTCTACCCTGTTAATGACCAAAATCATTTCAACATGAAATAGAGAACAATGCAAAATCCGAACCGCAACACTAAACACCACAATGCATATCAGTTTTAAATCACAACTATACTTACAATGTTCTAGCAATGTGGAGATTGCCCTACATTACTAAGTGCTGCCATGTGTTCTGTTTGGTAATTGTTAGGGTTGTTGTAATGCTTTTTATTTATATTATTGTTTGTTTCCCACATTTTATTATAAAATCAAAGTCAGACAAGAATCACCAATTCCTGGCCTGCCTGTGTCTAGAATTATAAAAAGTACAAAATAGATCATAAGTTATGTATACCAGCTATACCTACCGGTTATACGGTCTTTGGCAACAATAGCTGTTTAGCTGTACCTCTCTTGCAGAATACCTAGGCCTTGGTGTTGTCCCTTTTCATATTCTATTAGTGTCATAACTATGTATACTAATTATGTTTGTTTACCAATTACATAGTTTAGAATAGTTTCAAATGAAAATAACTTACGGATTCCCCCTGATCGCCTTTATCTCCCTTTGATCCAATCTTTCCACGAGGGCCCTAAAAAAACAACATTTGTAGCTTATTGCAGGTAAATGGCTACTATTTGTCGAATTAGAAAGAAATAAAGAAATCCAATAAAGAAAAAGTAAAAAAGTATACAATTAGTGGTCGATTTGTGTATGTTTTCACAAAACTTTCACCAAGCATTAAAACATTTTTCTAACCTCATTCTATTGAATGATTTAGGATCTTAGGTGAAAACATTTATAAACAGACCCCAAAGAAAGGGCTAGCTCACACTTCCTCTAGGAAGCACAGGAAACACAGCCTATTGGGGAGATACTACATGAATTGTCTCCCCTTCACAGCCTCCATAGAGAATGAATAGTAGTACTAGTACTGCTCACTAGGGATGAGCGAGAATGCCTTTGGCCTTTGGCGGGTGCCTCCAATCAGCTGTGACTGCAGGCCAACTGATAAACTGTATATTTGGCTACAACGCGGCTTTGTGCCGAATCACAAGTCTGTTCTTGCTTACATGTTTGGAAGCAAGAAAGGCCCGATTCATGGTGAGATCGAAATGACAAATTGCGCTCGCTCATCCCTTCTGCTCACTGCCGCCAACTGTCACATGTGCAGGTTCGTTTTGAACCAGTGCTAATAGGCGACTGCTCCAGCAGCTGGCAAGGTGGGGAGCCATGATAAATTGTGCATTGAATAGGCAAATGTGGCCCTCCTTATTGAATACAAGAAAACAAAGGGAAAACATACTCACTTGAGCCCCTGTTTCACCTGGTTCACCCTGCAAAAAATCCACAAGCCAGATTATTGCAACGGAAAATTTTCTTTTGTCCAAACATAGGTGAAACTGACTTTTCTTAGAGATTCTAGGAGACTAAAATGCTAAAAAAACCCCAAATAACAGCTTTTTCTATATATAAAAAAGCAATGATACCAGACATAATACTGCAATACCTCAAAAAATAGCACAGCTCATCTGTAGCTATAAAAAGGGCTATCAATAATGTTCTTCCCTACAGCCAGATCAATATTTTATATTTTTGGTTCACAATTATCTGAAATTCATTAAACAGTAGAGTTTTTTGTTGCTGGACTTTTACAGAAATATTGAAGTAATTGAACAAGTCATTGACTGACCTAGCTAAACAGGTACCCCCATTAAGTAAAAATCTCCTTCTGGGAGAAATTCCCCTTTACAGTTTGACCATGTTTATTAGAAAACATACATATTTTACACCAACCTTGATAGAAAGTCCTGGAGGTCCTTGAGGTCCTGGAAATCCTGGAACACCAGGAGGACCAGGAAGGCCAGGGGCCCCAGGTTGACCCTTTGAACCCTAGAGTAATAAGAATAAGTTCAATCAGTAAAGAGTAAATTTACAAACAAAAATACACTCATATTCTGGTTTATATAGCTTGTTTACATAAACCATTTTGTTTTGTGCTTCTTTATGCACATACTTACGGGAGATCCAGGAATACCACCAATACCAGCCAGTCCATCAACTCCTCCAAGGACATAGCCTGGCTCTCCCTGTGAATAAGGAAAAACAGAAAAGAAACAACACACAACAATAAAATAAAATAAATGAAACCATCAACCATCTATGTATGCAGGACAATAGCTTCTAAAATTCCAACCGGTGCAAAATTATATAACACAGAGAACCCGAAAAACTTTCCACATAGAGAAGAAAAAGTGATCAGTTTTCCTAACTTAAAAAATATCTTTTCTTACACTGCACCCAGCTAGAGGGGGACCATCTNTTATATATTTATATATATATATATATATATATATATATATATATATTATAGTGCAAATGTATTATCCAGTGTTTTATAGAGACCATAGTCTTGCCACCAACTGTCCCTCAGGGGACTTTACAATCTAATCCCTTTCATAGTCTAACGTCAATTTAGGGGCAAATGCTATTTATTGTATCAGTATGCTTTTGAAGGGAAGCCCACCCAAACAATGGACAGTTTACAAACACCTTACAGATATTGCCCTGATTTACATTCAAACCTAAGCCGCTAGTGCTGCATGACTAGGAATGATGACTAGCCACCTTAACTACATACACATGTTAGATAATAGAAGCCCCACATGAAGGATTGTGATCACCTTGGATGAAATTCTAGCACGTGTACAAAGGTCCCCTGAAGTTCTTTAAATATCCACCAGGCGAATCACTAGTTGAATGACCAGGGATGACCACTGTTGTTTCCCAAGGAGAAAGCAGGGTGCCTTCTACTTCTCCCTCCCTCCTCTCCTTTCCACTGATATTCTATGCTACAATTATTCTACTGTCGCTAGAAATAATCACAAAAGATCAGCATCAAAAATCTTGTGTGTTTATGTTGTTAACCCAAAATCTTTCAGTACATATTAGGTCATTATTCTTCTAGCCAAGATCTTATAGGTTTTGCATATATGGCTAATAACATACTTCATAGACAATAGGTTTGGTAATACCCTAAAAGAAAAACTTTCCACATAGAGAAGAAAAAGTGATCAGTTTTCCTAACTTAAAAAATATCTTTTCTTACACTGCACCCAGCTAGAGGGGGACCATCTACAGACATTATGGTGTCTGTCATTTAGTATCTAACTGTACGCTGTGGCTGGCCAATAATAGGCAATATGCTAGTGAAAGATCTAGTTGTGTTTATTTAGCTAGCAGTAGTACTGGCACTTGCCATGTCTTTCACTGATAACTCAGCAAAAATCCTAATGTGCCACACATAAGAACTACATAATGAACCACTCACTGTTCATGGAGGAAAAGTAATTTTAATAAACCAAAAATCTTCTAACTCCAATTAAAAAAAAGGCTTACTCTGTCTCCTTTCGGTCCAGACGGACCTGGATATCCTTGAGGTCCCTAAAATACATAAAATTATAATTAGTAACATTGTAAAAAGTATTTAGAAAAAATACTGTTCAGCAGGATTGTTATGTAGTAGACATCTCAATATCAGTTTGTAAACATACACATATATACATTTATGTTTATATAGTATCCATGATGTAATATAAGGTCAGGAAATACCCTGGTAAGTAGTAACTGCTTTGTGTGGCACTTCAAGAAATTAACAAACAAGGCCTACAATGTTATTAGTACAATGATGACTCTTCCTAGCACCTATTCAGAGCTGCATTCTTAAGGACTACATAGACCAGGTTTTGTAACAGGTTTTATAAAGAAATCACTGTGACCTTGTAGTCTGTTCCATTGAGTTACTCCTCTATGCAAACCCTTACTCTACAAACAAGGAGACAGAAATAATCTTACTTACACCTCTGTTTATGTGGCTTTAAATAATTAGTGCAAAAACATTAAAAAGAAAGATAAAAAACGTAATACAACAAAAGGAAATTTACATTATAAAGGTTAACCAGTTTAGATTAAATATATTCCTAAAAAAACAAATTAAGTTCACATGAAGCTGAAATATAAACACAAAGTTTCAAACATGGATATTTAAAAATGCATTGTCTTACTTACTCTGTCACCTTGAAAGCCTTTATGACCCTGTAATGAAACACAATAAAGTCACAATTTACTGTATGTTTCACACAGAACAAACGTAGTTAAATTCATTATTTCCATTTTTTGTTCGTTTCTGCATTTTCAAATATCAAATAATAAACTCTATGAATTTTTTACTCTTACCAATTAGGCAAGTAAGCTAATAAATAGTTGAACACTGTACAAAAGAAGGTGCTATAGCTCTGAGCTTGTGATGCCAGGTGGAGATAAGACTATTGCCTCCACCTGATCAGCAAAGCATCAGCAACTGAAAAACTAGAATAAGCCTCTAAGAGCCTGATTTATAAAACCTCTCCCAAAACTGGAGAGGATACATTTTCATCAGTAAAGCTGGGTGCTCCAGCAAACCTGGAATGGATTTCTTAACAGTCATTTGCTATTTGTCAGCAAATGTTTTCAATTATGGAGCAGATCCATTCCAGGTTTGCTGTTGTCACCAAGCTTCACTAATGAAAGTGTATCCGCTCCAGTCTTGTAGAGCTTTTATAAATTAGGCTCTAAATCTGTGTTGATATCACTTTTCAGTAGCCCTTGTACAGCAACAAACAGAATGAAAGGAGATGGAGCACTAGGACGTATTGGACACTGCTATTCTCAGTTTAAAAATGATTCCATTCTTATTCCTTCTATAAATTGTGTGTGTTAAGTTTACCCTTTGAATACATTAAATAGTAATATAGTATGACCTATGACCTAAAATAATATGGAAACATGGAGAAAGCCTTAGGAAAAAAAATATACAAGAACTGAGGTGCAACATTTCAGCATTATTTACCTTTCCTAAAGAGAAATGCAACAGGGAGAGCGAGTATGTGTCCAATTTACAGTGAAGAAATTGGGCATGACTGGGGATAAGCGAGCGCGTTTTTAAAACTTGATCTCGCGTCGAATTCTGCCATTCTCGCTTACCAAAATTGTAAGCGAGAGCGGCCGACGTAAATTCGCCGATTGAGATCAAATTTTAATTAAAAAAAAAGACGGACTGTGCTGATCAATCGCGGCTCAGTATGCGATCCCCGGCACTAGAGGTTAAATGAGGACAAGTCTCCCTATTCAAAACCTCTAGTGCTCTCTGATTGGCTGAGGAAAGCTTTCTTCAGCCAATCAGAGAGCACTAGATGTTTTGAATGGGGAGACTTGTCCCCATTTACCTCTAGTGCCAGGGATCACACACAGGATTCTCAGGGCTGCACAAATGAATGCAGCCCTGAGAATCCACTGCGATCCCGGGGCATTAGATGTTAATTAACCTCTATTGCCCAGGGATCGCAGACAATGATTTCCTGGAACTTCCATCGGTCATCCCCAGTCATGGGGATTGCTTTATAAGCACAAGGAATTGGATTAAAAGCAAAGATAACAGCATAAGGAGCACTTTATTGTGGACTGCCATTTAAACTGAAATAGATAGATTTGCTACGATATACACTAAGGTTGTAAATGTTTTATATAGATGCTGTTTTATTTGTATGTGTTTGGGGTTTTTAGAATTCCACATTTAGTAGGCGAGTTTACATCCAAGTTCATTGATTAATTAGACATTTATTTTGTTACAATTATGGTGAGTGCTATAGATAATAATACATGTACCTTTCAAGATTACTGGCTGGGGCTAAGTTCATAGTTATAGTATAGTTACCACAGTGCAAAATTTCTAAAATCGTGATCCTGAAAAAATGCACAGCTTGTCGTTTATTATTATTGTTATTTACCATTAAGCCGGGAGGACCTGGGGGACCTGTTCGACCAGGACGTCCTGGAAGACCAGGAACACCATCTTGGCCTGGGAGACCCTAAAAGAATATTATATTGTTAAAAGGTATCATACAATAGAATAAAAATATTAAACACATACATTGCTGCTGTCAGACAATTTATTATTTAAAAACTCATATGACTTTAAAACAATATCTATCAAATCAATGTAGTTTTCATTCCATTTAAAACATTTGTCTGATTGATAGAATAGTAGATCTTTCTTAAATCTCCTTTTCTGTGAATGTTTTTATGGGGAACCTATACAAAGTGAATGCAAACTTAAGAAGAACACTTCAAAGGTTAGCATAAACTGTGAAAGAACAGACTGCAAAGCAATAAATCAAAAACACCCTTTCCTTAATTATTTGATATAAAAATAAGTGTGAATATAAAGGAAAAACAATCTAGACAACTGTTGTGTACAAGATACAAACAATAAAAATATTCAAGACAATAGTCAGACAAAAAGTAGGTCAGAGAATAAAAAAAATAATAATGATAGCGTGTAAAACTGTGATACAAAAAAGCTTGAACTTGGAAAACAAGAAAGTTTTTCTTTAGTATACATAATGGTAATTGAAAGCAAGATTTTATTTGATAATTAAAATAAAACAGTTTTCCATCTGTATTTAGTTTTCCAGTAATTAGCTGATTGACAATAGTAATTATGCTTTTCTTTTTATAACTTTCTGTGAGGTTAGGGATTTTTTTGTATTTTAGGATAATTTTTTTTTATTTTAGTACCCGCAAACGACACAACAGTTTTGGGGTACAGTGAATGCAGATTCATGACATTTCCCAGACTCACTTCAGGACCACAGAGGAGTCTAGTGATGCATTACAGGTTAACTGTACAACCAAATTTGAAGCCTCCCTCTGGGAACAAAGAAAAGGTGGGTAGTAGACGAGGAGATTCTGTCATTCTGTTAGAAGAGGTTAGTGCAGGATGTTTAGTGCTTGTTACATAGCCATGTTCCCTTATCACTGACGTGAGCATCAGTGCTCCAGTCTGAATTTCTAACCTGCTAGTAAACTGTCCAAAAGGTAATCATATAATGATAGTGTGCAGATTTCATAGAGGAAAGTTAGTTGTCTGATCTGGTGAAAACATCATCCCATGTCTGTGGATAAAATGCCATCCCTACAGTGGAGGTCAGAATGGCCATTCAGACAGCTAAATAGATTACTGGTGTCATGTTGCTGGTTGCTTGAATCCACTCATATTTCTACTTAAGACAACAATTATGAACCCTGGATGAAAATTGCTTTACTCTTGTGTGAACATGTTTTTAAATAGATAACTGCATTTCTAAATACCTAAATTAGTTCACCCAAAAAGTCCCTCATATTCTTCCTTTGCCATTTTATTCAGATAATATGATAAATATCTGTATTTAGTATAATATTATAACAATAGGTGTGATAGCATTACATTCCGATTGTTGTACAAAGGATTTTAATTTGTTCTTACCCGTTCTCCTTTCTCTCCTTTGGAATTCATGTTAAGGAGATCAAAGCTGCCAGTCGATAAACCTGTGAATGTCTAATAAAGATAAAATACTGTATAAAAGAAGGGAAATATTTTCTATTTGCAAAAATAACCTTCTATATTAATTTTGCAGGGATTTTTTTAAAAGAAAATTAAATCAAGAGCCAAATCAGAGCTTAACCCAGTCCAAAAACTGAAACACAATAGACAGACAGATACAAACCGTGACGCAGGAAGAGGAGAGGACCCTGCCTAGAAGAGCTTACAATCTAAGAGGTGGGGGAATTATCACACAACGGAAGGGTGGATATTGAATGGAGGGAAGTAGTGAGGGTTTTAAGAGACAGAATTAGACGGGTAGACAAGTTTGAAAAGATGGGTTTTGTGTACTCTTTTAAAGGAGCAGAAAGTAGAAGCAAGCCCAATAGGACGAGTAAGACCATTCCAAAGAGTCGGGGCAGCTCTAGAAAAGTCTTAAAGCCGTGCATGCGATGTACTTATGAGTAAACTGATTTGAAACAGAAAGGCTAGTCATCAATCATCAATTTTTTTCAATCATTTTTGTTCTAGGGATATTGTTATCAGACAGGAAGTGAGGGAAAATCTGCAACAGGGAAACAGACAAGGGTTTTAGAATTTCCCTACATAATTTTAACAGCATGTTTTGTGTTGCATTTTACGTTGATGGGTCACTACAACTTTGTGCATTTGTGGTGCGTTAACACACAAAGGGCCAAAAGAAATTCTAAACTGACTTGACCTTGGCTGTTTGCAAATAGCTAATATGTTCATAAGAACAACAACAACGATATAATATACAATAACATTAAAATGTCAAAATAAAGGTATACCTACAGCCTACTTTTTGTTTTAGATAGAAAAGAAAATTGTATGTGTGATTAAATTATTAACAAAATGAAAAAGAGCAAATTCTCAGTTCAAGAGCATATGGCTTGCTAATAATAAAATTAATTCAAATCTTGTTAGAATATCACAAAGATTCCTTACGACACCGAAAACAAAAGATACTTCCTTCTTTTCAGATTTACAGTGACAGACTGGTTTGAGACATCCTGTGCAACTAAAACCAAAAGCATGATCTGATACATGGTTACGTGTTTATTTTTGGTCATAATATATATCTAATCTTTTAAAGAAAATATTTTTTTTTTATGTAAACATTGAACTCACAGATTGTCCTGGAACTCCTCTTTCACCCTGTGGAAATAAAGGGCATAAAAAATGAAAATTTATAGAAGTCCACATATTGTATAGCATCTAAAATATGAATTGCAAGTGACATATGCAGAACTTTCACTAGATAACTATTAAATATTAATCACACCATAATCGTACAACAAATAATACTTTGTTAATCCATTGTTACAAATATCTTCTTTATAATTTATCACAAAATTTCAGTTTTTTCCTACCTTTTCTCCCTTTTGGCCCTGGAAAATAAATAAAATATTGTCATTTTAAAGTCAGATGTTTAAAAATGATCAAGTATTTTGACTTATTTAGTAATATATTGAGAAAAGCATCAATGTTTAGTGAAGTTTTTTAAAAAATTATTATGTTTTGCTTAAGGGGTTACTCTAAATTTCTGTAGGTGGTGCTTGAGCCAAACCATCCAATAGGTACTATAAACAAACTAAAAATCAAGCTGCATCATTTATCTTGACTCATAAGCTGACCCGTTCATGTAGAGATCAGGAGAGATCCTATAAAATCTTTGTTTTGTTACATCACTTTATCACTGTAGGCCAAAGAGTGATTGCTAGATACTGGGGTTCTACTCCACCCCTTTCTATGGTAGAGTGGTTAGTTGGGATCCATTCTATTGAAGCCATAGAATAGATTGCATGGGAAGAAAATAGAAATGCATCCCATTCTTCCTGGGACATCTGGGTTTACTACAAAACTTCTCAGGAGATCCAATCCTTTTTCAGCTAAATGAAAAAGCCTGGGTTGAACCGTACTTCTCTGTATTTCAACAAGATGAGGTTATGGGGAATGTCTTAAAGATGGTTGAATTTGATTAGCCGCTTAAGATTATTCCTATATATATAATATAAGCTGAACTTGAGTGCTGGCTTCTGACATAATACTGAAGAGTGCTCTCCTGTCATAATATATTTTCTGTGTATAAACATGGCTGGACTGATATTGTTCCTCTGTATCAGATATGACTGTATGATGTTATAGTATTGTATGCTGGCTGTATTTGTGCTATTTTGGTGAAACCTCCCCTCTTATACCCCCCTCTCCCCCCTTTTTCTCTTCTGTATCCCTCTCCCTTTTGTTTTTGTTATAAAAATGTAATAAACATTGATTAAACATAAAAATCAAACTGCATAAAAGTCATGGTCAAGTGCACTGAATGACAACTGAATGAGTCTTGTACATACAAGTGTGCACATTTCTAATCAAAAGACAGACTAAAACGCATCTCCAACTGATTACTAAAATAAAAAGATAGCCCAACTATAAAATGTGCTTTTACTTTAGAACAAGAAGACGAACATGGTCCCATTGGTTCCTCAGGAAGTGTCTGTGTTTTTTCCGGCTCTGGATTAACAATCTGGAAAAAATGAAAACAATAGGTCTCCATAGCTAAATCCCAGTTTATGTAAGACTAATGTAACAACTAATCAGCTTTGTTTTGCTTTATTTACTTATGAATTAAACAAATGTAATTTTATTAACCAGATTCAGGCACTTATTTCACCTGCATGATAATAATAAAAAAGGAAAACTATGAAAACTAATATCAACCAGTCAAAAAGAATCCATAATTCTGGGGATTACTATAGTGAAAATCCACTGCATTGCCCACTTCATACCACAAATAGACTGAGTTCAATATCAATTACATTTTTCTGATCTTTAGGTGAAGAATAAAACAACTATTTACTTTCAAGGTAAACAAGATACGTCTAGGTCAGCCAGGGGTTTATAGGGGTTCCTTTAGCTGTGGTTCACTGTTCTCCTGACGGATGGTGTTCCAGGTCTAACACTACATTGTAGAACCACAACCATGAAACTAATAAACTTTTTAGCTATCTAGAAGGGTGGCATTCAGACCATCACTGTAAGGGGAACATTCTTCACACTGGGCACCACTGGTAAGGAGCTATTTCCCAATAATCCCAGTTTAAAATATTTTAGGGGTTCCTTGATACCTGAAAAACATTTTAAAGCCTCCTCAGGGGTAAAAAGGCTGAGAAAGAGAGATCTAGACTAGTACCAGAAGAAACAACTTTCAGCCTTCTAAACCTTATCCTTTTATAATGCTCTGTAGGTTCTGTTTGTTAATATAGCAACATTAACTTGTATGCTGTAATGAGTGCTACTCCTGAAAATGGTGTCACGTTTCAGCTAAAACATAAAATCCAAAAAAAACGGATATTTTGTTGGAGTATCTTTCTTCTCCGACACAGAATTTTCATATAACCCCTTACATACTACATGTCTTACCTCTTCAGCTTGTGTTTTTACTGTTGTTTTGCTCTCAGAACAAATTGTTTCTATCAGCTCTTGTAAAATTTGAGGGAAGTCATCAAATGTGTTAACAATGAATATGTCATCCAGATTACGATGCATCATGATACTTCTCAGCTCATCCAAATCTGCAGCACCCACTCCCACAGCAATCATACGGATCCCTAAACAAATTGGGCAATAAACATTTAAAAACAATTGACTTAGTTGAAAGCTTCCTGTTTTGTAAAGTTTGGTGCTAAATCATTTCATATTCATATTATCAAATAAGGAACTTGCTGAGATAAGTAATAATGTGGTCATTTTGCACTTCTATGCACATTAACTAATACATTTAAAATTAAATTGCTGTAATTTTGCTGCAAGTTGCTTATTTCTCTAATTCTCCTAAATTGTTTGCCCTCCAGCTTGCAAAGTGTTTATCTGAATGATGTGATTTTGAAATGTAATGAAAGCTAAAACAGGATAAGGCATAGTAAGCACAAAATGTTAAATAAATTTCTTTACATGCATGCAAGTCAAGCTAGGTGCACATGTTTGTGATGTTTCAAAACTAAAGGCAAGCTCGTGAGAACTTGAATTCTGCCTGCAAATCCATCTGCTTTCTAACATCTATGGACAGATTACTCAATAATATGATACTCAATTTAAAAATATTAAGTCAAAAGTTTTACCAAAGCAAAAAGTACTTTAAATGACATATATTTTCCAGATATGTTTCCTTAGATATAGGCAATATTTGGTCAATATTGTATATGTATGTGTAGCGTAATATATACAATACCTAAAGCATGAGCCACTCTGGATGGCTGCATAACATTGTCCTGAGACCGTCCGTCAGTTATCAACAATATCAGATGAGGAGATTCTGGCCTCATTCCTTTAGACACCTGGAAGAGCTCCTTCAGTACATGCCCAATACCTCGTCCTAAACAGCAGAGATGTACAACGTTTAGATTTTTTAACACCCCACTTATGGCACAGACAGATCATGACACTTTTTTCTTCTGTGGTAGCTACATCATTTTTGTAGTATAATTAGTAACATAAATATGCTACTCACCTGTATTAGTATTTCCTCCAAAATATTGCATGCTTCTTATAGATTTTAAAACAGAATTCCTGTCCTTATTTTGGTTCAAATAAAATTCTGTTCTTGGTTCTTCACTGTATTGAACAATAGCAATCTAATAAACAATAGGTGATATCAATGTAAAACATTATAAAGTAACAATATTCCTGCCTAACCAAGGAAATTTAGATAGATAACATTGTATGGTGTGTATGTTGTGAAAAAATTTAGAAATAGGGCAAGGATCATTGCTTGCTGGTCAATACAATTAAAAACCATGGGCATTACCATTGGGGTGTCTTAGTCCTTTTTACTATACCCCATTCTGCTCCTCTGGGAAGGTATTCCGCAAGATTTTGCAGTGCATATTTGAAAATGTGTGTCCATTCAGCCTAAAAGATCATTTGTGAGGTCAGGTACAAGAGCTGCAAATGTAAGCATATCGCTCTACTGCATGTGTGGAAGTACCAGATCATAAATACAGTTATTAGAACATATTCATGTACTGCAACTTATCATACCTGTGTCCCTTGGGGTCCAATCTTGGGAAAATAGGAAACAATTCTATATAGGAAGTCTTTGACTTTGTTAAAATTGCTAGGTCCAATGCTTGAAGACTCATCCACAAGAAACACTATATCACCTTTCAGCTTTGAACAGACTAAAGAAACATAATATATTATTTTTGAATGTATTCACTAAAAAAAAAACATATTGAAGTGTATATTAAATCAATATCTAAGCACAAACCGAAGATGCTTGTTTTGCTGTACACTGTCAGAGTTGCAAATCATTTTTTTTTTGCATGTCTGATATGTAATGCAAATTATGGAAATATGCTGATCTTGTAAAATCAAAAATCCAAATTTACTTCCAAAATCTAAAATCTTTATTTAAACTTAAGCCTAATCCCAGCCATTTAAAAATGTGTATAGAGTAGAAAAATGTAATGTAATGTAATTAAAAGTAAATGAGACAAAATCTCTCAGGCAGGGAGAAAAAAAAGACAGATGTTTTAATCCAATGTCACAATTTGTCCACAACTAAATAAAACATTCAATATATTGGAAAATATATAATTTTTGTAATGGGTAAATAGGCTTCTGGTACAGAAATATGCACAGATATTTACTTGGCTCGGAAACATATGCCGTTGTTCCTCTTGCCGCAGAGCTGGTATATTTGGCAGGCTCTGGTGGGGGACTTGGCCGTGGATACTCAATAGGTCTCATCGTTGTTGTCCTTTCATTTGTTGTTGTCAGCCTAGGTCCATGAACAGTAGGGAAAGTAATGGGTTTACCCACTGGTCTGACTGTAGGGACAGAAGAATGTGTGATTAGGCAAACTGCAATCTGACACTTTGCAAATACCAGTCAGACCAGCCAGTCTCAAATTATGAGATGTTTTAGATAATAATATATGTTTTAGTAATTTTCTGTTTTGGTGGATCATGCTACATGTTTTACACAAAAACTTTCTAAACAGTCTAAACAATGTTGCATACCTACACTACAATACAAACTATATCTATACATTCCATATCACCAGAAAATTTTTTTAAATGTTTCATTTTAAATGCAAAAAGACTAGCCTGCAGAAGTTATAATGGGAAAGTCAATAGTCTCTAAAAACAAAATAGCAGCTGACATAACTATAGAGATTATACAGCTGTTTATTCTTTGCATGTTTAGATATCACTTGCTGTTCTCAAAAACTGCCAAATCTCCATTCTAGGTATTGCCAAATGTTTTCCCAGAGGTTTCTGCAAAAAGCTAAAGATTTTGATAATATTTTAGTTATGGTAAAGTGCACTGGAGTCAATAGGGCAGGCAAATTAAGACATTTTTAGGTGTGTAATGGGCAATAACTTACTCCTGAGTGTTATAGAAGCTCCCATTAACTAATTAAATAATTATTCTAAACATTTTATTGTGCCAAATAACCCTTCATTAGCTTCATTATTATTAAGGCTTTACATTTTTTTAGCCTGAAAAAAATAAAATAAAAAAGGTAAAGCAGCTGTTTACAAATAATGATTATTATATTACAAAAAACCCACAAACATAAAAAAAAACTAATTTGAGCATATTCATAAAGCAGTAAATGTGACATTGATTACATATTTATTCCAGGTGAACCTTCCTGGTGCACATATTTTACAAGGCATAAAGGCATAACAAACTACCTGTGAATGGTTGGTGAACATCTCATATACCACTTTATAAATATTATTATTAATATTATTATTATTATTATTAATAATAATAAACAGGATTTATATAGCACCAACATATTATGCAAAATAATATGTGTAATGTGTAATATAAATTGTGTAATATAAATTAAACTATTCTAATTACAATACCCCCAAAAAACAAAGAGGATCAATAGCTGAACTGATCATTTTTCACTACAATCAGTTCAGCGGAAATGACTGGTTATGCCTTCTTGGTGTCAATTCTGTTATTTTCTGGTGTATTCAATCATGTCTATCTCTTAGAACTGAATTACAGAAATGCAATGCAGATTTTTTTAAAATAGACCTGATACTGCATTTTGTTGTCTAGGGTCTATGGGGAAGGAAACATTTTTATAGTACATCGTACTAATGAGTTTATTAGCAATAAAATAAAATAAAAACTTACGCATGGTTTGGCTTATTACCCTTTCAGGACCTTCCATCTCTCCAAAAAGTGGTTTTATTGTAAAAACATAGGTTTTTCCATACTGCAATCCACTTAGTCGGAAAGACCTGTATGATCCAGCCAACTGCTCTACAGATGAATCTGCCTCTAAGGAATTAAAAATATTGTTTAGACATTTTTCTGTTTGTTGCATGTTTGTATAAATAACATGTGATTTAATGTGATGAAGTTGTATGATTATACTGTTATAAAAATGCTAATCTATGTTTTATACACGATGATAATGCTTCCAAATTAAACTTTCAAAAACAGCTAACTTTAAACTTACCCAATAAAAAAAAACACAGACAATATAGTGCTAAAAGCTAAAATGTAGGTAAAGGTAAACATGCATATTGTATTAATCATACAACACTTACGGGAAGAAATCCTCCATGATAAAAGATAAGATGTTGCACCCGTTACTCCAGTCCAGCTCAGTAATACAGTGTCGCCAGTGGTTTCTTTAATTTCAAATGAGTCTACTTTGGGTAGATCCACTTCAATAGCAAAAAAAATATTGACATATAAGACATTTTTAAGGAAAACAGAACCTAAAAGTTTTTTAGAATATAGGTTCTCTAAATAAATTTGCACACATAAAAATGAACTCTTAATACCCTTTTGTGGATTCTACTCTGTCTAGTTTGTGGTAGCTGCCATCATTCCAAATTCTTCTCTGCCCCTTATATGTAAGATTGAAGTTGGAGCATCTTGGTTCCAGTTTTTACACATTACAGTCCAGTCACCCATCTCTTCCTATTGTATTTACTTTTTTGAAAAAAAAGATGAGGAATATAAACCTGTTGAAAGGTTTTCGTTCATGGTAAAACATGCTGACATGGCCATTCCAGGTCACAAGCCTTTCACTTAAAGCAATTTCTCTTTAAGTCCTGAAGAAGTGGGTGGCTTGATCCCACAGACCGTTTGGCTGTATGTATCAGTACTTTAATCAACATATTTTACAATGATCAAATTAACAATTATCTGTTATGTATCCTTCAAACAATGGGCCTGATATATGAAAGCTCTCCATGACTGGAGAGGATACACTTTCAACAGTAAAACTGGGTGATCCAGCAAACCTGGAATGGATTTGGTCCAGGATTGAAATAAATAGCAAATGGAGAGCCTTGGAGAGCTTAAGTAAATCAGGCCCAATGTTTATTAAGGCAGCATTCTAGGACCACAAGCAGGTCCCCACTGAGTGTGCTTAGCGCACACATAACATAAAATGGGGAAAACTCATATCCATCCAGCGAAAGCCTACACCTTCTGGATGATCTTATCTATAGATTGAGACACCAGAACTTTAAAACTTAACCCTTTTCTCACAAGAAAGGGTGTCTTCGCCATAGTTAACACAGACATTATTTTAAAACCTTTATACAGCTTTTGCATGAGTTCTTAGGCATTAATAAAAGTGTTTTAAACCAGGTCAAATGGTAGAATAAAACTTACATTAAAGCTCCAACAATGCCCATAAATGCTTGCAAACCTCCTATTTATTTAAGTGGGTCTTACAAGCATTTATGAGTGTTTTTAGGTGTTTTCAGGTATTTGTGGGCATTTGTAAGTGTTTATAGGCATTTTAGCTGTCCAGGCTGAACTTTAACTGAAAATGTAGAATCCAAAAATGAACCAGTGTGTCCTGGCACATTGGAATGAATGGGAATTTCAAACATGGACTTTTAAATACTGCAGGCAAAGCAGCCAATGAAAGCTAATCCTTTTAAAATTCTGTTTTTTTTCATAATCATCTGTCCCTTGTATAAACCAAATTTTTACCTTGCCTTTTCACTGTCAGTTTTCATTGCTTTTGATTATGTGATGTTTTTCAGTACTTAGTTCACAGCTCATGACATATTTTCTGATTTTACCACGTATTAAAAGATTTATCTTGTCAACTCACACGTTTTTGCTGTGAGAAGAACAGGACTTCCCTCTCTGTTTCCAACAATGGAAGACACATGGATGTTATAAGTGGCACTTTCCTTTAGATCAGGTATAGTGAAAAATGAAGCATCTGCAGAGACAATTTTTGAGTTTCTAGCTCCACCTAGAGGAATTAAAACAGAATATGTTTACAAAGGCAGCAATTTATTTTAATATTAAATAAACCTTAAATATAAATAAAAATTATTTGTATAAATTACTGGCTGTACCATGTGCGAATGCAAATTAGACATTGCACATTTTAAAGCTCTAACCTAAGGTTCAGAAGTGTATTTTTGTTCTCCATACCCATCAACATACTAGACTACACTGTACTAGACATTGGTACAGAATACAAAGTAATGTAAATAAAAGTATTTTGTTGTACCCATAACTTAATAAACTAGCATTTATGCTTTACATATATAGATCTAAATATGGTAATTAAATAACAAAATCTTACCAGCAAAGGGAACCCATGATATTTTATAATGAGTTATTCCAGGTGTTTTCTTCCAGGACAGTTTGAGAGTGTTAACTCCAGTATCAATTACCTGCAGGTCCTTAACTGGAAGTAGCTGAACAGGATTGGAATCTGTAAAGAGACGGGGAATATTCAATAGGCTGAAATTTGACATCAGAAAATTTGTGTTACTACTACCTCATGATGCAAAAAAATATTTGGGTTTTCCGCTTTTTATTGCCAACTTGAACTAAAAAAATAATTTTCAGCAGCACAGGCGGGCTTATTCTAAATACACACTCCTGCTGTGTAGTGCTTTTTTAGTAAATCTAGAGTTAGGTATCAGTACTATGTGTAAGTCTATAAGTCTATAGCTTTGCATTTTTTTTTACAATTATTATAAATAGTATATATGAGAATAAAAGAAACACCACCCAGCTGTGACAGATTTTAAATTTGGCAAAACTGAACTTTCAGTTTTGCCAAATTCAAAGTCCCATATCAACCAGGTGGTGTTTCTTTTATTCCTATATATGTCAGTCTATTTTTGGGATATTGCATTTGATTCCACCAAGCTCAGATTAGAGTCCCTGTTATCTATTTGTTATTATTAATAGTAAAAAGATCCAGTCAAATTACGTTCAAAGAGAATTATTCATAAACATACTGTTATCCAGTTTCTATGATGTTGCATTAAATTGATAGATAAGAAAATAGATGATGTTGCTTACCTGTGGTTTGAATGAGGGTGGCTGGAGGCCCTTCAGTGTTGCTATAAACCGCCTGCACATTCACTATGTACCTGGTGTTTGGTTGTAGGTTTGTTAAGTGATATGATCTGATTGTGGGTGCCAGATATTGGCTTTTGGGGGTCTCTGTAAGTAGTAAAAATACATTAACCATTATTGCAAAAAAAAAAAACATGACTCAATGAAGAAATAATATATTTCTAATCAATGAATAATATTAAACAATAGTTGCAAAATGTAAGTCAAATAAATACAGAAAAGTATAAATAGGATAAGCAACACAACCTGATGACGCAGGGCTCCAGGACACTTTATATTCGGTGGCTCCAATGGTTGAGCTCCAGGCTAGTGATATGGAAGTACTGGTGTACCCAGTCACTTTGAAGTTAGATACGTATCCAAGAGGTGCTGCACAACATAACAAGGTAAATTATGTAAAATTATTTAGAAAAGTTAATCTATACCAGTCTTCAAACATATATGATGTTACAATGTCAGGGTATGCAGTTCAATAGATGAAACAGAACAGACCTAATGCAAGGTTAATTGAAATTAGAAGTTCAAGCTGAGCACTATAGCAACAAATATATAAGTAGAGGTTAACATAGCAAAGACAAAAACATCACACAGAATGAGCGAACAATTACTATGTCCTAAACACCAGAAACTCACAAGGAGTGGGAAGAGGTAACTCTGTGTAGGTTTAACACCTTTGACACAGGGATCGCATAGGATTGGGACTCCAGGCTGTCATGGGGACATAAAGTAAAAGATAGGACAAGCATCACCAAATGACCAAATGGGATGCTGTTCACGCAAGAGAACCTATCACAGTGTGTTTGAGAAAAATCTGAGGAAAAAGTCCAAATAGATACAATGTGGTCTGGTGATTTGCATTTAATTTCAGCTGTCTATATTTGTAGATTGGTTGCACAGGACTGAGCAGTGCACCATGGGGGAAGGTTACAATCTCCTACTTTGATTTACCAAATATTTACAGGGAGCTCCAATACAGAGGTGGAGTAGCATGGGGAGAAGGTGGTTATAAACAGCAAATGGGTTGTTCTTACAAGAGAACCTGTAATTGTGCTGTGAATGGGTAAACTGATAGATTTCCTTTCTAGGCTTTTCATTTTTTAATAATTTTACTCCCTGTTTGAATTGTCAATTTTGTAGCACATTTACCTTAAGACAAATAAGAAACTGAATAATAAGCTGAATTTAGAATGCATGTAAATGTATAGATTATGAGATATGTCTTCAGGTAATATGAATACCATCCACTTAACTGTAAAATGTGATGCTAGGTCTTGATACTTGTATATATTTAATATATTTTCTGCCATGATAGCTAAACTTTAACAATTTCACAATAATAGTTTACTGTCATTTACTAAATGTTGCATGATATTTCAAATGTACTAAGCTTTATAGCTCCAAAGTCAAGTTGATGGCTATACTGTATGGACTATTATATTTATTCAATGCAGTATCATACCGTTCCTTTGAACACCTCCCCCTTCCTGTGTACTAAGGATTTTTAATAAGAGCTAACACCCACTCTATAGTCTAAAAGGCAATCCAAGTTTATAAATTATGTTATAAGCACATTCAAAGAACAAGTAAAGCACATAAACAAAAAAGCCAAATCCAAAAGACCAAATTTAACACCTAATTTAGACACTTAATTTGAGGCACAATATTTTGTAATTTCTGCAGCTAAGTCGAGGCAAAACAAAGGTGGTAAACCAGAGCAATCATTAACAAGAAAATGTTGTCATCCCAGGAAGCTCAGTAAAAGGAACTTGTAGCAAAGGCAATGGGCCTGATTTATTAAAGCTCTCCAAGGCTGGAGAGCATACACTTTCATCAGTGAACCTGGGTCATCCAGCACACCTGCAATGGATTTCTTAAAGTCATTTGCAATTTGTTTTGCAAATGTTTTCAATCCTGCACCAGATCCCTTCCAGTTTTTTGTATAACTTGGGTTCGCTGATAAAAGTGTATCCTCTCCAGTCTTGAGGAGCTTTAATAAATAAGGCCCAGTGAGTTTGATTCTCAATATAACAACACTGTGGTGCATCTGTGTTATCTAAAATCTGAATCATACGTACATGTTCTGGCAGTGGTGGAGATGCCTGGTCCAACAGCAGAACCAAAAAGCACATACAATGAGATGACATACTCTGTGTTATGTACCAGATTTTTAAGTTCATAAGATGTAAGTGTACTGTTCAGAGCCAGTTGGCGTGGACGATCTTTGCCAAAAAAATCTAAGGGTGTAAAACAAAAGTAAAATGTGATCTTTTGATAGCTAATAATAAAAGAAAATGTTTTCTAATTGATAGACGTAATAAAGGTGCAATTGACATATTAAATACTCGCACATATAAAAATGTTGAAGGAAGGAATTGGAGGAAAAGAAGGAATTAAGTTTAGAATAATATGATTAGTCTTTCAGTGGACAAACGTGGGTTACTCTTGAGGTTCTGTCCTAATAATACTTATAGGTTACAATCTGTTCACAACCACCTTCTCTGTAGTAAAGGGTATTGGCACCTTGCAAGGAAGTATTTACTCAATAGATGCAATAAAAAATCACTTTGCAAAGAAAATTTAATTACATGCATGGAATAGAAACATGATTTCTGCTCTGCATGTTGATGGATAAAGTCAGTAAAACTTCACCTGAGTCATTATATTAATATCACAGTGATAACAGGTCCAGGAACCAGCCACTGCTGCATCCCCCAGAGCTACCCTTGCCACTGAGTCTTCTAGGTCAACTACAATCTGTTTGGCATTTGGGTGGCCATTGCTGATGTAAGTCCATGTGCTGTTCAGTGTAAACAAATGCCACCAGACACAAGACAAACATTTTCTTTGGCGAAGGAGACTTTTGTATGTTTCTTCTATCAAAAACCTTACCTCCTGGTGACTTTGATTTTTGTGTTTGATTCTGCAATAAGTTGGCAAGAAGTGCATGTTAAAGGGGAAACATTGTAGTAAAAAAAAATATACATTTCAAAAGTATTTTTTGGAAACTATGATAAAGTGCATTATAGTATTTTATATTTATTATTTGAGTCAGGTGCAGGTTTACACTTTTGAAGAAAGCCTGCTGTTTACAAAGTTGAGGAGATCAAGCAGGCAGACATTAAGGAGAGAAGTTATTTTCCTGATCAGATAACTCAGTTTGACTTTTTAAGGAAAATCTGAAAATAAACAAGCCACAAAGCAGGAAGTCTGTTTTGTCTTTTTATGTAATTCACTGGACTCTGTGATGCTTTGTAATGTATTTTAAATGAACATAACTAAAATGAAAAAAACAAAACAAATGTATCAACAATTATAAAAAGAAATAATTTCAGACATGATAATACATAGTTAAACCTGGTATGGATTCAATGGACTACTGGCTGCCTTTCATTTTTTTTTTACAACCAATTTAAAATCACTTGAGACAATGGCAAATTAGTTTGGATCCAGAGAAACTGACCCTCTGATGGGGGTCAGTCAAAAACAATTCAAGCTTAAAATCCTATAAATAATCTTCCATCAGTAAGGGCAAATGCCATACACCAAGACAATGAGTGTAAAATATTGGTTAGAGCAGACAGCTATCTTCTCCATGGAAAAGCAGGGCTCCTACACTGTTACAAAATCTGACATCTTATCACAGATCACAGTTAAATTAATTTATACCATGGCGGAAATATGTGGGCTGAATTGCTGACTTTTATAATATTACCTGCTTAATACCTGACCCAAAACAAATAGTGAAATCTGCTGACTTTATTGGCTTCCTATTTGTTCTGGGCCTTTGTAGTAAAACAGCCAATTAAATGGTATCTGAAGCATAGAAAATTAGCAAACCATGTTTCTGGTAATGCAGCAGTACATAATCACTGGACATAGTTATGGTATGACTGTAAAAAAATTACGGTAGCTGTTTGATATTTTTCTATGTATTTTATGTACATTCTTTACCTGGTGTGGGGCCCCATGCTATCCTATATCCAGTAGCACCTGGGACTGCATTCCATGTGATCAGTGCTGTACTAATGGACACTGTGCTCACTTTAAGACTTTGCACTGAACTTGAGGCCACTAGAAAAAAAAACAGAAACTACATATAAAACAGACAAATATAATAATTCATGTTTCTTTATATTTATCTCGTTTCTTAATATTTAGTAAATGCTTGTAAGAATGCATTTAAAGTATATAATGAAGGTATATTGTATAGCTACTGAAGGCATACATTCACAAATAATAATTATGTCCTGCGACATTAATAATCCTGTAAATATCTTTATTAGTAGTTTTCCAATTAAGAGGCAGTTACTTGAGCAGGGAATTACAAGGTGCAGAATGCCCCCAACCAAGGGAATAATGTTTTAAATGTATGCCATATATACTCATGACAACCTATTGAAATAGAAAGTCATCCTGCAAACCTAAATACACATATTTTTTTTTTTTTAATTATATGTTGTGTCATGTTTGTATTAAAAGTTGAGTTACCTTTTAAGAACCCCTTGGAATAATTATGCCTCCAAAATCCAACCTAGGTGAACAATTATTTACTCAAAGTGTGATTTATTAGATGTAATAGACACATGTATAACTACATAGTGTGAAGCAGATTAGTTTAACACTTGACCTCCTAAACATTAATTACGACAAGAGCAAGCTTTAAAGATCTTGTTTCTTCTTTTTTTTATAATATGTTTCCAGACAATTCAGAGAAAGTACTGTGCCGAAATTATGATTACAGTTGCAGTCATGAAATCAACCAGATAGATGAACTTAGGAGTTCAATGATGTTTCTTTTTATCACAAATGTACATTTGTTTGAGCAATGGGGGACCACAGTTGCCTAAGTTAGAATTGTTGTGAATGCATCACAAAATTTACAAATAAAATACTTACAAGTTGTTGCTTTAGAAGAAACAACAGGGCCTTCAACGTCAACAAAGATGGGGTTGATTGTTACAATATATTCTATGTCTGGCTGCAGCCCTTGAATCATATATTGATTGTAGCTATCTGCCAAGTTAATGTTTTGGTCATATCCCTCTATATGGGTAAAAAAAACATTTTTTATTATTTTAGTGAAAAAAAACTGTACATGTTTCAACTATTTTGGTAGCACTGTATGTGCAAGCATGCAGGTTACAGGTGTCTCATCATCTCCTGTTTTGGTGACCCAATTTTGAATTTCCTAGCCCTTTCTATGTTTGTAAGAAAAATGGACTAAGACAAAAAGAGTGAATTACAATGGCAGGCACACAGACAGCAATACATACCTAAAAAAAAAGTATTAGAAGTTCTGTTATCTACTCTATCCAAATAATAAACAAAACAAGTTTAGTCATGCATGCATGTCACACAGCCAAGAAGGCTGTAGGGCTGCAAATGCAAAATGTTGTGAGAATTCATGCCTGCATGGACAATGGCAACCTGTTAACAATGATGGACAGCTATGTGTACATCTTCTCTCAGTTTTTTCGTCATCTAGAGGTGCTTCACCAATTGAGTATTCTGTGGAAGTGACAGTTGACTTCTAAATCCTAGATGGCAGTATGGGATCTAATTACAGCTGACAAAACTATGGCAATAAAAAATGTTAGAAATACTGGGTAGAGCTGGGGGGATTCTCCCCTATCCCAAGGTTAATAGGCGTAAATTCCAATGCCAGCCCATAGCAGGTAATACCAAAATGAGACTAAAGGAGAAAAAACAAAAGGGGGACTTTTTGGCATTTAAATACAATTTTACTGTTTATATAGATATCAATCATTCACAATGTAAAGAAACAGTATTTCTTTGGCCTATTTAGGCAACTGTACATAATATTCGTTGACTGCTTTCTTCAGGGGTGTTTGTGACAAGCAATTGTGCATCAGAAATATCAGCATACAATCTGCTGTCCTGCATCCCAGTTCCTGTTGCACAAACTTCATCCCTGTCTTTCTTATAATGAGATTGTTTTTTTTTGTTCCATCTCTTCAATGGGGAATATATGACCCTCGCATATTTGTCAAATACCCACATTTATGGCCATCCAGACATCTTATATTGTTTGTTGCGAACACCCCTAAGCAAGCCAGTCATGGTAAAACGCCCATCAGGAGACCTTGATCACTACATGGACAATTCACAGGTAGCATAATGCAAAATTTGCTCCTATGATGCAATAAGAACTATATATAAAGGGATTATTATGTATAGTTGCCTAAATAGGCCGAAGAAATACTGTTTGTTTACACTGTGTATAATTGATATCTATATTAACAGTAAAACTGTATTTAAATGCCCAAAAAGCCCCATTTTTTGTCTTTCCTATTACGGTCTTATTTTCACAATGAAAAATGTTGTTTGTTTTAATCTAGTGGCATATTTACTGTCATGTATTTATATTTATTGCAGTGGTTGTAGTAAATTACTTCTTGCTATGTGTAGCCAGTGACACAGCTGTGGGTCCAGTTCTGCTGTGGGCCCTTAGAATATGTTATACTTCCCTTAATAGGTCTTTCTGATTTACACCTAATGCTTCCAATAATCTCCACATCCTTCACTGCCTGGAGAACTGGCAATAACATGTTAATAAGACAGCAAGGTTTAGTACACGTCATTACTTTTTTCTCCACCTCCAGTCACCTCTGTACATATGTGGCAAAATTCAGCAAGACAGCAAGTAGTTCTACATATTAAGAAAAGTCTCCAATAGCACATTCTAAACAAGTTTAACCAAAACAGTTGTGTAACACATGATATTTTGTACAATAAGGCCTTAATGCATGAATTACTAGAATGAATTCTACATATGTTTATGCTAAGGAGGCACCCAACTATGGGATATCCATGCATAAGACTGCCTTGATGCCATCATG
Organism: Pyxicephalus adspersus; assembly: GCF_032062135.1. Classification (NCBI taxonomy): domain Eukaryota; kingdom Metazoa; phylum Chordata; class Amphibia; order Anura; family Pyxicephalidae; genus Pyxicephalus; species Pyxicephalus adspersus. The sequence continues at coordinate 110,600,695 of NC_092859.1, forward strand.
CCAATACAATGATTACTGGCATAGTAAATGAAAAGGTGTTTTTCTTTTTCTGAGTTCTTTTTAATTTCATGTTGAAGTACATGCAAATTCGGATACAAAGAGGCATTCATTCGGAAGTCAATGTTAAAGTATTATTACAAAACCTAAATGATTAATATGAATAAAATTTACATTATTTTCCCACCTCTACAAATATTTCATGACTTTCCCTATGTATTATTCTTAAAATTATTCTGTTGAGTTTCCTGAGCCACATTCCCGGTTCTCCCTGTAAAGCTACCATCCCCTGTGTTTTCTCTCAGGACTACAACATAATGTGCCACTACAGAAAGCATCAGCACATGAAATCTTGTAAAATTTCCATCAACTGGTAGGACAAAGCAGCATATATAATACAAATTATTAGACATGCATGCCCAATAAAGAACACCAATGCAATGCAACATATCATGAGGTTTGCAATGTACATGACCTTTATTGTACATGGACTGTTCAAGCCATAAAATGGAATTTTTGTGGAGTATTGTGAGGGCAGATTGGAAAAGTGGTGCATAAATACTGTTTCCGAGGCTCATCATGCAGATATGTAAATGCCGTTAACATTACTAAAACAAATTACATTAGCACATGCAGGAATTTAGTTCTACTTTGAAAAGTTGGGTATCAGTTTTATGTTCAGGAAAACATTGTTTTCTGTAGGAAGAAACTAGCATATGTTTTCATACCTGCAGACGACCAAGTAAGACGATATCCAGTAGCTCCTCGCACTTTAGTCCAGTAAGCCTGAATTGTTCCTGTTGTGATGTTCTGCAATGTCAAGCTTTTTACGGGAACCAGCTTTACTAAAAATAAGGAAAGTGTGGAGAAACATATACATTCTTTGATGCCAGCAATATAAGTCCAAAGCATAATACCATTAGATGAGAAATATATTATCACGGTAAATGTGTTCAAGAGAACCTAGCAATAGATTTATTCTTTACGTTAAGTGCAAGCACCCTAATTAATTTGCAACTTTAATACAAGTTTTATTTTAACATTTAAGGAAGGTACAGTATTTGTCTATTGATTACCTTGTACCGTACCTTGCAAGGTTCTAATGACATCATTCTAACCTAGGCCTGCTCGCTGGACTGAAGCTGTAAGATAGCTGTTAAATGATTAAAGGTATGGAGTTTTTTTAAATAATATTGCTGATGTACATTTTGGCATCCCGGGAATGTCTTCATGTCAATTGTACAGTCACTGGACAGTCACTTCAACATTTCAAAGAATGGTAATAACCTCTGTACAGTTTTTTTTTTATGCTTTATAATTATACTGTTCTGGTATGATGTTGATATGCCATGAACCTATTCAGCAGACCTGTAAGGTTACTTCAAGTAACTTCTACTTTAGCAACTATAAATCTATAGTGTAAATCTGCATAGACTACAATATACTATAATATTCATTTGAGCATTATGTATTTTTTTAAACCGGATGTCTAGAACCATAGGGGATTAAACAACACTGATGACAAGTCAGTTTTAGGAAATAAGACACTTCTGTCACTTAGACCATGGCACTGGTATCTTTGGGTTCAAAATATTAGGTTTTCAACAGAGTATCCCTGCACATGAGAGTTTATTATGTAGACAAGATAGAAGAAAAGGTAAGGTATGTTCATATCAGCAAATAGTTAAAAACACACGACTTAGACCCTTATATATGCACACCATTATATAAGCTTGGTTACATTTTGGTTTTGGCATGCCAAAGGGGCAATATTATTTTTGTCATTGCAGTTAATTATTGCTTTTTGTTCTACTGATGGCAAAAACACATTTAACAGATCATATTTTGATTCTACAACAAAAGTTTTAGAATTGTATTAATAACTAGTGTACAATTACTGAAAATAATGTTTTCTTCAAACAATGTATTCACTTTGTAGGTCACAATATTTACTGCCTTCACATTCTACTTAGGTTAGGTTTTTTACTTACATGTACGTCCCACTGCAGATACGGGCTCACTTGGACCTTGTGGGTACACAGCATATATACTGACAGTGTATTCTTTGTCTTCTTCTAAATTGTCAATATTGTGTGAGGAAACATCTCCCTTTAAATTTTGTTCATATGTAAATCCAGGTCTGTTAGCTAAGAGAGATAACGTAAGCTTATTGGAGGAAACATATTTCTATGTCAAAGTAGAGGCGTTGTTAAAAGTAATAGAAATGAATACATTCACATTCTACATCCAAAGAAGCATCTTGCTGCTACCAGGTTTCCTCATGTGAGCAAGAGAATAGGTAACCTAGGTCATATAATCTGTGCCTATCATAAGCAATATTATATTAAAATAAATAACTAAGCCAGAAAAGCCTGTGTAATAAAGTAAAAGTTGATAGAGAGGAAGAATTTTTACCAGTAAGCAATGTAATGACAACTTTTACGCAGAGCTTTTACATGATTTGTCAATTTGAAAACTCTAAATCACAAACTAACTATTACAGATAATTATATGAACAATTAACAAATAATATACTTCTAGTTCAGATAATGGCACATTCCTACATGGTGTAGTATTAGTATTTCAATACATTGTGCTACTTACATCGTGGGATATAGATCTTGTAGCCTTCCAATTTTCCTAAAGGGGGAGTCCAAGCTACTTTTAAACCAAAAAGCCCTTCTTCTATAACTCGAAAATTGGTTACAGGAGGCACAGCAGCTTTCAAATAAAAATAAAACGGAATACAAATTTATTTTTGTTACTGTATTGAATAATCTACAGAATTACAACAACACTATCATGTTACAAACAAGTTTTGAATTCTTAGTATTAAATAAATGGTATATATGGTAAAATTGTTAAATCGTACATTTACAATAGCAGTGGTACCTAAATGCATATAAATATTTAGTCATGATCCCTACTTCAAACTGGTAAAATGTAATAGGTATGGTACACGCCTAAGGAAAATAAAAAACAACTATATCTATATTATAACCTGGGGAATTTGCCAATATCAGTGCCCTGCAGTTAATGCAGACAGAAGGTAGTGTAAGTATATAAATAATAAAATACAAATAGAATTAAAGTAGGCTCATCATGAGAGAAATACAGGGCTGTCATTGCTGACCACTTCCTAAAATGGCAGTTGCATGGCAATTATGCTGACCCTTGGCTTGGCAGATTAGCATATTTTAAAATTAATTAGGTTTTAGGTAGCAAATGGCAGAACAGTGCTAGCTGGTGACAGTGACATGGTTATAGGAATTAATACTTCTATATACTAATATAATGTTGGAGTCTATAGTTAGATAAATGCGGGGGGGGGGGCTAATTGTACCATTCAATTTAAAAGGGTTTTAATGATTAATTAAGTTTTCCATGACCAAAAAAAATGAATGTCTAGTGTTTTTCAAGACTAGGAAGCTGTGTTACTAAGCAGAGAAGTTCCCATGAATTTGTTAGATAAAATATTGTAGTCAAATGTAATCTCCATCCAGTGTAGCTAACTCTTTCTAGATATTTCCAAGCAATCCTTACAGAGGATATGCATTTCCCTGTATCATTACATAATATTTTCCTAAACAGGAGTAAAACTAAAGATAATGCAAGCCTGTCTTGACTTTAGGAAAGCAAATTTACAGCAAATTGGACTATGCTTTATGAAGATTTTGTTGGCCTTTTCTCTGAATTATCTGTGAGTACATGGTTTTGTGTATGCAGGTTTTTATTTATTTAATCATTTTTTCTATTAGTTCAACGAATAACTATGTTAAATGCTATAATCTATAACACAGAATTGTTGCATAGTGTTTTGCAAAATATATAATAATATACTATTTATATAAATAGCAATGGGATTCATGAATTTATAACTTTAGAGGAACTTAAATATTACTGCTTAGCAAAAATTTTGTGTTAAAGTCAAAATAAATGAAAGCATAACTTACTTGTTTTCCCTCTAATTGTGGCTGAATCCCCAATGACATTAGGGTATGTGGCAAGCACAGTGAATAAATATTCAGTTGTTGGCTTGAGATCCGTCACTAAAACTGTATGTATGTCTTTGTCCAACATAATCTGACAAAAAAGGAAATATTTAAAAAGATTTTCTTTGACATAACAATGTAAAACATAAACCAAAACAACCAAATGCTTCTTGTATCTTGTTTCAGCTACAGTGTAGGTTAGGAACTAAGTGAGATTGCTTTATAGGTTACACCCATCTGTCTGCTATAAGTCGCTACAACAGACTAAATTCATATGTGGAACAATAAAACTGCTGCAAAAATTTGCAGTGAAATATCTAAATTAAATATTTCTAGGAGATAATCACACACCTGTCTGTATAAATTAAATCAGTTTTTCACCGACTTACATAGGTGCATTCTTAGGCACCTTTAGTTTTTATAGAGTATGATAAATGTCAAGTTTTTTTATGTTTCCAAGTTAGAGTTAACCCTTTTGTATTGGTAATTATTGTCATCAACACAAATAAAATTTAACATGAGGGGTGATTTAACTTTCTAATGTGGAAATGTTTTGGAGGTAGTTTGACAGGGAAACTCTTCTTACAATGTAAGAATTCGGCTAACTTTCTGCTGCATCTCTGGTATGGCAAATTAAAAGGAAAATTCACTGATGGTTTATAGGCAGCAAAATAATAACCTAGTAGTAGGGTTTTAAATATATCTAGTCTAACCAAATCTAAATAACAAATTTGGCCTTTACCTACACTTTAACCTTTCAATCAATAGTTGCTGCTAGGCAAATCAAATCAAAGGAACCTAAAAAAATTTTAATTTACCTTCTAATTTGGTAAATTGAAAACTGGCTGATACATTTTGATTTCTCTTTTGAATTTTGAAAATTTTGGTAATATGCATCTCGGGCTGGTCCAGGTCAGAGCTGTGCCCTGGCCTGAGCCCTGGACCATGTCTCCTGTATGGATCACAGGCTCAGGCGGTGGGTGGGTTTTGTCTCCAGACACAACCCACCCACTCTCCCATCGCAGCCTCAGACCTGCGATGGGAGAGTGGGGGGGTTCTGGCATAATGATGTCACTCTGGGGGAAGTTTTTTCAAATTTCAGTGACACAGTTCTCCGCACATGCGCGGTCCGGAGTCAGTAAATTCAGTGGGCCATGAGCTCAAAAAGGCGACCACTAAACTAATAAGTCGTGACAAGTCCTTTGACAGGTATATTTATGTGAGCCAGCTCTTCACCTCTTACCTGTTTCTGGTCATATGTGTTAAGACGTCCTGAAGGTGTGAGTGAATTCAGGACAACTTGGTACCCGGTAACATCCCCTGTGGCAGGGCTCCAGGTAATGCGCATGGAACTATAACTTTCTTCACTCACAATCAAATCTCTTGGGCCAATAATTTTTTGACCTGAAATAAAAATGGACATGCTTTGTAAATGAAGCTACTTGAATAAACTAGTTTCTGGTGACTTTTTCAATTGCCCTAAAGTAATAAAGAATTCAGTGAGGCACTGTTTTAATGTTCCCATAACCACCATTGTAATGCTAAAGATATTACCAGTACTGCAAAATAACTTTATGAAGTTCTTACTGTATGTCTCTACATCAAAAGCAAAAAAACAAGTCTCCCTAGAATTACAACAGTATCAGACTCCCTGTGTCATCAAAGAATTGGAAATTCCAAATGTATCAAGGTTTAAGTTTCTTTTTTTTTCTGTGTCATAGAGCTGCTGTGACATTGGCATGACACATGCACAGCGAGGAATACACAAAGAAAATATGATTTACAAAAATCATAATCAACCTGAAATATAAACTAAGAATGTTTGTTTTACAACAACACAATAATTTACAGGGAAATTTAAAAAATTGTTTAACTTCAGAAAATTTATACATAGAAAACCTGAAAATGTTTTCTCAAACCCAGAGACAGTAGTTCACTATGCCAAATCAAAGTGTTGTAATGCTCTCCTTGTAAAAAAAACTACTCCTAAAAAAATCCCTAAATAGGCATAAAAAGTGAATGAACAGAAGCACTTATAATGTTTGGTGAACTGTTGTCGTGTGGTCATGCACCATATAATATGAATATATATAT
>NC_092859.1:110610722-110614598 GCF_032062135.1 Pyxicephalus adspersus
TAAACCATAACAAATAATACAATATAATCAAAAATCTCACCTATAGCAAATACTGTGACTCCTCTATCTTGCAGTCGTTGGGCTTTCTCCTCTACTACATCCCCTGATTTACCATCAGTTAGCAACAAAACAATCTGTTTAGGGAAGAAACTACATTGTTATATAGTAACTATGGTCTGTTTTTAGTTAACTGTTTACTATACCATTTAAATATTTTTGTTACGACTGTTTGATAGGGACAAAAATACCTAGATATATATATATATATAGATATCAAGCACGTTGGTAAATTGACAACCACTCAATAAAATACAAATGGATTTCTATATTGCAGCTGGAAGACTGGTGCCTTTAGGAGTTTGTACACACAGACTCTTTGGCCATGGTCCTTTCTCATTCTGGTAAAGTTATAGTATCTATGATCTATGGAACCCATAGAGATACTGAGAAACCTTGACAAATGCTAAAAGAATTTTGCATTCTTTTACAACTAGCGATTTGCCCATTACTCCATGCATACTAGATGATACATTTGGTAGGAATCATTAGGATTTTATCAAGACTGAACCTGACTTGTACTAGTTACATTAGACAATAGTTCTACTTTTGCTTAAGTTACATTTGACTGGTAAACAGGTCAAAACAGGCTGCAGTTTTTCATAAATGTGTTCTTGTGGCACCAAGTTTTATTCACTGTTCAAATCAGAGCATCGTGTCAAAGCACTTGAAACTATGTGTCTAGGTATTTGTATTGTTTATGTGACAACTGTGCAAAATTTTAGTTAATGTTTGAGTTATTAAGTACTGCAAACTGCCATGAATTAAAAAGAGAATTTAGAGATTACTAACAAAACAAAAAAAAAATAAAAATACAAATGGATGTACCAACACAACTTACAGTACACTGGCACATCTTACAACTGATTACATTTTCCTAGGATCTCTGATCCTAGCATAGTTCTGCTCTTAAGGAGTGTGATCTGCTTAGTTATTCACTCCTCAAGGACACATATAAAAACACATATACTACTTCTACTATTAATAGGGACTCTGTTTCTAGAAGAAGAAAGGAGGTTTGCCTCACTTTGGAGAGATTTCCTCATTACATATCTATCTAAGGAAAAAAAATAAGGTTAATTAAAAATTAAGGTAAATTCCCCAATGGTACACAGATTTTTATTTTAAAAGGATATATTTAAAGTTTTATAAAAGAAAATTACAATGCAAAGCATGCAACATGAAAGGTTACATGATATGTAAAAAGAGAGCCATGCCTGGCATGTTTAAATGTTGTTGCAAATGCCTCATTAGTAAATTTAGGGTGCAAAATACTGAACAGATGAGATAGGTGAATTTGATATTTAGTAAAAGCAGTTGAAAGGTATAAAATAAATGGCATACTATGTGTTTACATACCTTGGGTACATCTTCCCTGGAGATGGAAGGGTTAAACACCCTGTTTGCCAAATAACCAAGTGCTTCTCCAGTCTTAGTGTTACCTCCTTTATATACAATGCTTTGGAGAGCTAGTAAAACTTCTTGGGTGGTTTCATAGTCGGACAGTTCAATACTCATACTAGAAAGGTTGTGAAAATGGATGTTCAAATATTCACAATTTTTAGCAACCACAAAAAGGCATAGAACATGCTAAATTTCTTTTCTCAAAGGGAACACATTTCTCTAGTGGATAATCTGCTGATGACAGATATGTGTACCAATGCGGAAAGGCAATATAATCCTTATCTTTGAGTCAGACAACAACAGTAATAAAATATAGCATTTTAATTTTTCTTTGGGTAAATTTGTAATTTACAATCCTGTTAGGGAAACTACACTGTTACAAATATATTGGTTTAACAAATGGTTTAAAATGGTAAAATCCACTGAAAACACGTCACAAACTTTTTCAAACTTGATTGCATTATTGTTTGTTTTAAACTTTGTTTAAACAGTGACATAACCAATACTCCACAATAAATCCACAAGTTAAAAAAAAATCATAAATCCCAATATACTATGAATGTATCAATAAAAGTTGTAGAATCAATTTGTAATATGTTGTTATTATTAGGATTTATACAGGGCCTTCACAGTTGAATAGGCAATATAAATTATACAATGATGCAGTGTCACAGCTGTAATCATACATCAGTTATAACTGCATTTGTCTGGTCTTAACAGATCAGAGTTGTCAAAAACAAAACAAACAAAAAAAGAGTTTATTACACGCTTGCATGAGGACACAGTGATATCTACTGCTAGTCAGCAGCCAAACAAAAGATAATTTAGGAGCAAGTGACCAATTATAATTTACTCAAGACAGGTCTGTTTTCCCAAATAAAACTAATACCTATGTTTTTACTTTGATTGCTTCAAATTTGAGTATATATGGTATTTATTAACACCATATGTAACATTATTAGGGCCTGGTAACAACTTAACGGGCACCAAATACTTCATTGTGGGATGGGGAAACATTGCATAAATATTTTTTTCGGTCATCCTGACTAGCTACTGGGTTGAACTTAAGGCTAAATAAAGACTGTTCACTTAGCAAAGTATATACAGCTTTACAATATTTTTAATCAAAGTAATCAATAACTTAAAAAAATAAATGAACAGCCTCAAATTATTTCAGTAAATAAACTCCATGATTTAGTTACCTTGTTGAATCCCCATAAACAGCAACTCCAAAACGTATTCCTTCTTTTCCTAGGACATCTGTATTCTGAAATAAACTAATCATACTTCTTATAAAGTCTTTAATAATCTGGAAATTTTCCTCTCCAACACTCCATGATTCATCAATTAAGAACACAATGTCTGCTGTCTCAGCAGATCTGCAATCTGTAAAAGGGAAACATTGTACAAGAGTAAGATATCACAATGCCATCACTACATATCTGTGTTCAATAGATATAGCTAACAATAAATATCAATATGAAAAGCAATTTCATTTCAATTTAGAAGATCTCCCATCTAAACACAAAAATATTTATTTCATTTTTGACTACCCCTTACCCCTCCCATCACTAAAATGGGAAAGGGTGCAAATTATAGGGTTGGAAAGAAGAACTTAGAATGTGCGGGGATTCTACCACTTCCACTATATCCAACATGGAAAAAAAAATAAATCAAGCATAAATTAAATCACATGCATATTGCTTGTAATGGTCTTGCTGAATGCCATACCTTCTACTTGGGCCAGTGCTGTCCATCTGGTTAAAAAAGCCGTAAGTGTGAAAATTCTGAGATGTAATAATATCTTCATAATGTCCAGTTCTTTCTGTGTATGCTTCTTTTATTGATTTTATTGCTGTTAATAATGAAGTTCTAGTAATAAAAATACAATAAAAAAAAACCTCAGAAAAGCTATAAACCGAAAAATAAATCCAACAATTTTAGCCATGAAAATAGATTTTCTGGTAGTCTGTATCATTGAAAATATGGCAGATACAAGTAATATTCTGAACACAACTCTTATCACAGTAAACTGGACCCTTGCCTACCTATTTAAAGAGAGACTGTCATCAGCACATTCTCAGTGACAACCTTTATATACACTCAAAAAGCAAAGAAAGTGCAGCATCTCTCAACTCTCTTTTACACAACAATATGTAAAGAAAGAAATACTATGCTGTACAGTTACAGTATCCCTATGACCATGTAAAGTATTACTGAGTATAGCCATCATGGTTTACTTTATTTAGCATTTTGTTTGCCTTTGACTAAATAAGTTGTTGCTGTTTATAGCAGAGACCGCTATTTCCAGGGTAAAATCAGTACAGGTAGTACCCCGGTTACATACAAGATAGAAACTGTAGGTGTGTTCTTAAGTTGAATTTGTATGTAAGTGGGAACAGGTACATTATTTTA
>NC_092859.1:110615099-110636852 GCF_032062135.1 Pyxicephalus adspersus
AAGAGCTGTTTATTTGATCCTATTTTTTTTGAAGAGGTTACAGTAATAAAATCAGACAGTTTATGGTGAAATGCGCAAAAAATAACCAATAACGCAATTTCTGTGTCTCAGATTACTCACAAATTCAAAACATAAGAGAGATTTTAACCATATGAATCATTTCCCTATGCTTCTGTAGTCAACTGTACATCCTGAGCTGTAGGTTTATAGTACAGATACAGATATAAAAGAGCCGAATATTCCAAACTGCATGCAGCTGTTTCAAGCAATTAAGTTACAATCATTTGCATCGCCCCATTTGCATTTTTAAAATGAAAAATACCCCTATACTTTTCTGGTTTATTATTGAAATAAAACTAGTGTTGCCCAAATTTGCTTTTGTTCTGTTTAGGGTCTGTTCTACCAAACTTGTCCAAAAAGGTCTGGATTCTGGATATTCTGAATCGGCACACTTTTGAAGTCTAATATTTTGAATTAATTCCAATGCACCTAAATGAACCATTATCACCAAATTTGCTGTGGGGGCACCAGTGGAGATATGTCCCAAGTGAAAAGTCAAAATTTTACAAAAGCATGTAGTCATTCTGAAAATCATCCTAAAAATTTAAATGGGATGTAATATATTGTCTGTGGAGATGTAATTTCCAAATCATTACCCAAATTTGGACTAAATCTAAATATAGTCTACTTATGCCCATAAAGACAGAGATAGGAAAAAAGTAATGTTTTCTCTTAGTCTTATCCCACCTGTCTACACTCCTGTTATATGTGAATGCTCTGTGACCCACAGGGAACTGCACAACTGCTACTGAAAGCTCTGGCAGGCATTTTTTGCAAATAAAGGATAGAAAAATGTCCTGACAACCATACACTTCTGAGGCTAACAGCGAATGTCACTTTCACAGTTTCAAGCTAAAATTGACTTTTTCTCAAATATTACAATAAAGCTGTGCTATCAACCATGATATGAGGGCAAAATAAAAATTTCAGCTTATGATTTAAATGGATACAGGGACCTCTATTTATTTTTGCACAACACATGTGACCCAACTGCATAAACCAACAAAATGTAATACATTCTTAATTCATTATTCTTTGCTGAAGTATATAGAGATTTAGCCAGAGCCTACTCTTCAAGTATCACTAAAAATATGTGCCATATATTTATATATACAGTGGTACCTTGGTATAAGTCCTTAATCCGTTCCAGATCCTTGGACTTATACCAAACAATTTTTTTCCATAGGAAATAAAAGGAAAATGATTAATCCGTTCCCATGAAAAAAAAATCCTATTGTTATTGGCGTATTATACATTGATTGGGCTGTATAAAATAATTTAAACACTGCTTAATACTAAAATACATAAATACAAAAGCAGTTAGATGAAATAAATGAAAATGTAACCTCCCTTTACCTTGCTGAGAAGAGTGGAGTGCCTACTTGGATGGTGCTGAGAAGGGAGGAGGAGGAGATGTTATGTAATTCACAGAGAGTTATAGTGCGGGTTGTTCACTGAATGGTAGCAACTGGCGTAGTGACGGGGAGTCGTGGCTTTGTCTCGAGAGAGAGGTAAATAAGGGTAGCGCGCGGTGGTATGTAATTCACAATGTGGCTTTTAGACCTTAGCACTACGCATATTTTGTCTTCTAAATCTAAAACGTTCCACATCTGTGTGCAAGTTTGTGCATGTTAAGAAGAAAGAAAGAGTGCATACCAACTGTTTTTGTGAATAAAGTCATGTTAAAAAAAAGTTATGAATGAATTCCATAAGCATTCTAACTCAGTGTGCAGATTCACATTTCATATTTTGTATTCCCAGCAGGAGTGTGATTCTAGGGTGACACCACACTGCTCCTGCATAGACAAATAAGACCTGATTTATTAAAGTTCTCCAAGACTGGAGAAGATACACTATCATGGGTGAACCTGGTACTGGTCATAAGTGGAGAAAAATTAGCAAAGCAGCTTTGGTTGTTTACTACATTCATATACTTTACACCAGGGGTGCCCAGACTTTTTGGGATTGGGAGCTACTTTTAAAATGACCAAGTCAAAATGATCTACCGACAATAAAAATGCTAAACATATATTTATTTATATATATATATATATATATATATATATATACCAAGTATACTTTATATTCAAAATATATATTGTTTACCTTGCATAACAGCATGAACATGTATGGCACAATACAAGTCATGTATTTGTGAACTGAATAGAATGGAAGCCTGTGTATGTGGTGTACACAACACTTAATAATAACTAGAGAGCACATACTGTTGTGTTAAACACTGCTTGGAATAGAGCATTGTACAGGTGTTCACCACACAACACAAAGAAACTTCCATGTTGACAAACATTTAGAACTCTGAACAGGCTCTGGAAAGTGCAGGTGTATGGGACATTGTTCACCTTACTCCCAACGAGAGAGAGAGAGAGAGAGAGAGAGGGAGAGAGGGAGAGCCGCCTCTGTATTCCTTTGTCACTACATCCCCACAGGACCCGCTACCACAAGCAAGAAACTATGGCAGCCCTCGCTGGGGTAAGAGGGCGGAGCCAGTGAGCTGAGGTAAAATGGGCGGGATCACCAGGCTGTCGTAAAACAGGCGGTAGAGTTTATTTTGAAAGGCAGGGCTCCGCAATCGACTTGCGTTGCTTTGCAATCGACCACTAGATTGCAATCCACGTGTTGGGCACCCCTTCTTTATACTATTGTATGCTATATTTATATTGTATTTGGTACTATATTTGCCAACTCATTTGGCTCTTATGGAAACTAAAACATAAACACTGCCAGTGAGTTTTGCTTACCTCTTGTAGACCTGTCATGGTAAGATTCTGAACTTTTTAGTGGAATATTCTTTTACCTAGAAGCTTATACATGCACAGTGCTGTTCCCTTATATTTAATGTTCATCCACCTTAGACAACAACACGGAGTGCAGGAGCAATGTCAACTTTGTATCACAAAAAGAAAAGGCTGGATGCTTTTATTTTTTTACTTAAATGGCCTTTGTAGTAATTTTTTACTGTTAGTGAAGGCTGTAAGCATTTCCTTTAATAAATTGTGGCAGATTGAGAGTGTGCCTGTTGTTGCAAGTTTACCTAGAAGTCTGTTCTCATTCAGTTGGAATGTACGCTTTCTAACATCTGCCTTTGAACTTTGATAGGCTTTAATATTTTTAAAATATTCAGAAAAGAGCTGCGTGTGAACTACATGGCATGTGTTTTCCAACAATGGCTGACATCTCACAATCTAGAAACAAAATGATCACGTGCTATGTGCTAACACTCGTTTGTTTTAGTGACAAAAAAGATGGCAGCTAGATCATGTACAAACTCTCAGTAACAGCGTAGTACCTGAAGGGTTAAGTAAGAACTGTATAGCTAATTATTGTTTATGTTAATATAGGCCACATACTTGCAGTATATACTAGTTGTATTTCTATTTGTGTCTACTCTGTAACCAGATGATGAAAGCTTTTTGAAGTACAATGTATCCCTTGCAATGTATCAAGTGACACTATATATGGCTGAAATTTAAATAGCTGTACGTAAATAACATAACCCCCTCTGTATAAAAAGACCGCCTTGACAAGTAAAGATCAGAGACTATTCCTAAGACCATACTGTGTGCGTGTGTGTTATTGGGATATCTCTCCAGACGTCTGTCTCTCTGGTGAAGGAGAAGTCAGGGTGCATTCGAGGAACTAGAAGTAGAAGCAGATCCTTTCAGAACCAATATGCATTAGAAAAAGTAAATCAGTACAAAGTACTAATAAGTAAATCAGTTTCTCTCTATTTTTCTATCATCAAGCAAGTTATCTTTCTGATATACATATGGTGAAAATTGTCAATGAAGTAGAACTATGACCTCCCATTAAAAACATGTACTGCAGAATTTAAATGCTGGTGTTTGCATGTACAGTTATACTTTACTCCCCCTGCAAAGTTCCCCATATAACTGTTGATCCTGCCAGTGATGTTGGGGTTAGTGAGTTGCCATTCCCATGTGGGCTGTCTGCTTGCACTATAGTAGGATGATAAAGTGAGACTGCCACAACACCAAGGGGTGTGTTATAGTATCCCTATCAGCAGCCGTGTGTTGTCTATGTTCTATGTGCAGTGGGTACTCAACATTCTACTTATGGAAGGACATAGTTCTGAACACGTGAGACTGAGAGCCAGTCATTTAGTACCCTTTTAGAATGCAGGTGCCACTGTTTACCATCAGAAAAAGGCACAGGAAAGTAAGGAAACTGAAGGAGTGCCAGCCATGCCAGCCGAGGGAGAGAAAAACGTACGTGACAGGTAGTGTGTACTTGCAAGACTGGGCTTCCCCACCTAGACCCACCTAGAGGGTTAATTGACAGAAGTACAGGTAGCGGTGGGTTGCGGCAATTTACAGTCAGCACATGTGATATAGTGTCAAATAGTGCCTAAATTGTTTTAACCAGTCCACAAACATCATTGGTTATTATCCATGTTTGAAAGAGCACATGGAAAATCATTCACTGAAAAAAAACTCCACAAGTCAGCTTCTAAACATCTTCAAAGCAGACTTGGTAATGATTTATGAGATATGTTTCATTTATTGTTGTTCCAATATTAGAAAATTTTGGAGTTAGTTTTAACAAAACTGTGTGTCAAACTGAAATGCAGAAAGAAAGTTGGGCAATGTACACACATCAGATCATTGCAATATTTTGTGATCATTTCCAGTGACAGATGAATAGACAAATACTGTACACACAGTGCTGTTATGTTTTATAGAGAGGGGAGAGGGGAAGGACTAGCAGAACTATGATTTTATTAAATTACAGAGCAAACAATTGAAACATTTAATCAGATCTATGTTCTAGACATACAGGCCTGGAATAATATTTATCAAGAATCTTTTTCATTCAAAGCTTAACAAGTAAATAACAGAGTCTCTGATTAATATTATTAATGGCCTTGGCATTAATTAAATTACTGATACAGTAGTTGTTACCTTTTAGGATATAATTTTTAGAAATTATTTATTGCAATGTTCTAAAATTGCCTCTTAATTACATAGTAAAGGTGATGACACATTAAAGGTGCTACAAGGTCTATTTCTTTATACATTTACTTAGTATGTTTATTACACTATTGTTTAGGTAAACAAGCAATTATCCAAATATGTAATGAAATTTTTTACTGTTGAAAATAGTATAGAGATATTTTGCATGCTCCCTGGGCACTAAAAAAAATATTAATCAGCATTGTCTCAGAAGGTGTTTAATTTTGTAAGGGCACACTCCTGAACATTGCTCCAGGGCATAGCTACTTAGCAACAGGTTTTCTTGTTTTAGTAAAACCGTTACAAGAAAGAAATAAAAATTGTTTCTGTGTTTAATTCCCCACATCTGGTATATAATTTATTTACAGCTTTATCAGCTTGAATTATTATGTTTGGCAATTCGTTTTCTTACAAAATAATCCAGTTCAAACACATTAAATAAAATAATATCCATCTGTTGAGGAGCAATACAAAAGATCTGGGTCTCAGGGGTAAGATTGCATGTCATGGTCCTGTTTTAAACTAAATATAATAAAGATGATTATCCTTAAAATGTATGTATGCTCAATGTATTCATTTGTTTACTTGGGTTTAAACAGGCTTCACCAAAAGCTTTAAGTAACTGCACATAATGGGTGTGCATGTTTGTGTAAGTAAATTGAGCAGGTTTTAAATAAGAATGTGTAATAATCAAAAATGTATGAATATTTCTAGGCCTCTCTAAAATACCACAAAATACCAACAGAACAATATAATTCTGTGTTTTTCCAAGAACTTAAGCCATTCTCTCCTCCTCTTGTAGATCTTTTCTCTGCTTTTCACACTTCGACCATCCCCTTCTACACCTGACACTGAACTCTATTGGTATCACTACCTTCTCCTGGTTCACCTTATAATTATCCATCCACTGGTCTCTTGTGGTAAATAACTGTTCCTGTCCTTCTCTTTTTAAACTTATACATGAATACACTTTTAACTGTTCTCTCTTTCAATGACCTACTATTAAATTCTTCACTCATAAAATCTTCATACACACAGCTCCAAGATTTCCTTAAAGCGTACCTAAACTCAGAATTTTCACTTTACATAAAAGGATAGACAACCCTGTTATTTAAAGTAAAAATTCTGTTTGTTTCTGTTTTTTTTAAGTACAACACCCTTTTTGAGAATGGGAGTGGGAATGGGAGCACAGAGCCTCCCGGGATACCTACGTCACGCATCCTGAGATGCTCTTTGCTGCTCCTTCTGCGTATGCCCAAGCATCTCATGTATTAGCAGAAGATTAGCAAGTTGTTTTTCCCGTTCATCACCCATTCTAATGACTGCGTTGGGTGACGTAGGAAGAAGAACCCGGAAGAAGAGGAGAAGATGGTGGAAGATCGCCCGAAGATGGATAGCGGGATGACGTGGGACCTGATGGAAGTAACCTTCCGACGGATAGACTGATCTGCAGGATTAAAGGTAAGTGGAATTTTTTTTGTTTTGGGTAGTTTTGGGTTTACTTCCTCTTTAAGCCTGCTCCCACTCTCTCCAGTTGGCTTGCACCTACCTTTAATGCAGTTTAAACCCACTTCTTTAAAATGACCTACACAATTTTTTCTTGCTCTCCTAACCACCACTAATAAGCCACAGTTTAATTTCCTTTACCTACTGTGTGCTATGCTTTGCCACATCGTAAGCCAGAAACTTAGTTGGGTAGGCCTACTTCCTTCTCTGTGTCATATTTTGTACTTGATGTTTATATTGGTTTATAGTGTAGAGTAATATGTTGACACTTTATAGAGAAAAAACATAAATATTAATAATACACATCCAAGACAACTAGAAGTCATCTTACTAAAGACACATTAGTAAAATAATCTAACAAGGGTGTAAAATTAGCGAATAAATATTTAGGAGAATGCTGAGAGACCAAAGACATAGGATAGGAAGGTTAAAACTGTGAACAGGTTTAAGTCTGATAGCATAGACACTAAACCTATCAGAGAGATAGTCTGTCTGAGGTCCACTAGTCCTGAAAAACAGCTGGCCACATCCCAAGCAGCATTTAATCTAAAAACTTTCAACTAAGCCAAACATAAGCAAACCTTATATATAGTGAAATGGTAATATAAACTGCTGTCCTTAACATGTAGTACATTGGGGTATAGGGGAACATGTGGCCTCCTATGTGACAGTGATCTAGCAGATACAAGCCCTGTCACGTCTGAGAGAATGACATCACTATATCCCCTGTTGCCAGCACTGCTGAGTTTAGTGCTTACTGTGGCAGATTTAGAAAGAAGCAGAAGCACAGTATAAGGGGGGGGGGGGGGGGGGGTGCAGGAAGATGGAACTTTGCAGTCACATTGTCATATTATCTTGCATTACCTGGCCAAGGTGACAGTGTATCTTTAGGTAATCTGTGGTAGTGTTTCTCTGCTCTCTGACTAGTCAGTAAAACAGCAGCAGAGGACTGATTAGGTCTTCCTTCTGCTTACTTTTATCATATTTTAACATATTTATGTGTAAAATATCTAATTAGCTCCCAGTAGAGCTGAGCGTAACAGTTAGAAATCTGTTTTAAAATCTTACTGGAGAGGGTCTTAGATTTTGTAAAAAAAGTTTAAAATAATTTTTTGGAAAAAATATCACTTGGTTTGCCGTTTTTAGGAATGTTGGACAGCATGGACGCAGTCTACATCTATTTTCCTGTTTCAATAACCTGTAATTGTGCTGAGAAATAGGAAAATATTTACTCCACATAAAGGCAAAACATTTTCTGTGTTTAATTGGATCTATTTGTTGTGATTTAACTTAGGTAACAGTCACAGTATGAGAAAACCTGGCAAATATTATAAAACCTGGCAAAAATTGTCTGTGTCTAACAGGAAATAGTTTCTGTGATTTCACTTGGTTAACAGTGACACTATTCCCAATCACATTCCGAAAGTGCTTTCTCCCAAACACTTTTCCAAAGCCACTTTCCCCAATGTACCCCCCCCCCCCCCTAGTGCTTTTCCCCTAAGTATTTTTCAGCAAGCCCTGTTTGCCTATTTTTTTAAAATAAATCTTAATTGAATTAAAGTTTCTTTACAAGCTCTGTCCTTGATTAGCAAAAATTGTGGCTTGGCTAGCCATATACCAGGGCTGCACTTGACATCATTCCTGGCACTCTGTAGAAAAAGTATTACCAATGTGGCAGTCTGTCAATCGATAATCCCAAGTGTGGACACTTTTGCCCAACTGCGTGATATTCTAAGAATTTGATCTTGGATTTCAAAACACAAAGAAATTTTTCCTTAAAGATGGCAAATGTTCCAAAAGTTTTGTTCGTAGTTTTCAAAATGGTGTTGAATCTATTTATACATTTTCTCTGTGGCACGGGTATTCTAAGAAGCAAAACTCAGGTGGTCATGTATAGGCCGGTAAAAATATACCCTGTGATAATTGTGTTGGAGCATTTTAAAGGAATTGTAAATGGTTATGTCCAGTTTATTTTGACAGGAGCTGTATGAATACCTAGACCTAAAAACAAATGTTAGAGATGAGAAAAGGTGCGGTCTGCACAGACGTTTTTAAAAACGCATGTAAACATTCCTAATGCGTTTATTTGTGTTTTTATGCACTTTTATTGGCGTTTTAAAGCTTGCCTTTATAAAGCTGGAAAATGTCTATGCCACATTTTTCCCACATTCAAACGCATTTTTCAGCCTTGAAAATCAATAGAAGCGTTTACCCGTTTTTTGGCGTTTTTCAGCGTTTTTCTATAACATGTGTTTTTCAGCGTTAACCCCTGAATTTTACCTTTGCAAGCAGTGTTATAGATAACACTCAAAAAAGTACCTCAAGGAAACATTGTAGTTTAGGCCATTGGTATGCATGGGAATTTCAAACTGGGGCTTTAAAGCCCCAGGTTAAATGCTGGGGAAAACATCCATGTAGACTAAGCCCAAGGTCAGTAACAGATTTTAAGTATGGGTGGTTGGTAGGAGAAATAAGTGAAGATGTATAGAATGATGCAATATTAAAGGGAACCTATACTAAAATATAAAAGGGTCCCCTTGCTAGGTAGTCTCTGGCAACAGTGCTTTCTGAGCACATGCACACAGTCTCTGAAGTTAGAGGAAAACTTTACAGTACAGTGTTGAAAACATAGCCCAAAAGAATGAGAAACATATAAATGTGGTTTTCTAAGTAGCATCTGTGGGCAGTTAAAACTCAAGATGTTTTGATCAGATGTTACAGATTTTTTTCCATATAGCAAATAATGTCTTCTTAGTGTCACTATGGGTTCAAACATTTGTTTTCACTAGGAAAGAATAATTTGGGAGTAGAATAATCATATGTCATGCAGAGTGCTATTATATCTCAAAATCCAAAAATCCTGCCAGGAAATCAAATGTGTTTTGTAATTACTTGTGGAAAATTTTATGTTATAGATGTGTCCTTTAGAGATTCTGTTATTTATAGTCATTCAGACCTCATCAACTTGAGGCATACACAATTTCTCTACATCTGTTTATTATATTAAACTGCTGTTGTCTCAATCTGAGACATTTGTAAATGGCATCACTCGAATAACCTACATGGCACCTTTTACATGCAATTTATATAGGTGTTAGTAGTATGCATCAGATTGGACACGCATGGCATCAGAGTGCTTCTGATTTACTATAGTATTTATTTTTACCTTAATGCAGTATACCACCAAGAAGAATGTATTTGGCCAGGTAAGCAAAAAGTGTATATATATGGGGGACATTTAATCTGTTGCCCCCCTGTGTATAGCACAGGATCACTTTTCACACAAATACAAATATCAACATAAAACATTGAATATAATTCATTTTATTAAAACATATAATGGTTTTAAAATTTGTCTATGTGTATTTTTTTACTAATGAAGCACATTTATAACTTTATTAAGCAATCATTCTATTCAGGTTGACCAAAAACATGCAATCTCCATGTAACCTATCCAGTCAATTTAGAGTTACAAACAATAAATTGTGTAACAAGTATGCAAAAGGTATGTAAAGTCTTATTTTGGCTGCAAGATTCAAAGGTGCATGTAGGCAGGAATTTCAATCAAATTAACAAAGTGTGACACAGTGCAAGATGTTCAACGCACCATTATTGTACTAAATCTTCAAACATTCACAAAGCACATAAAATAATCCTCTGCTATTTTAAAAGTTGTCATCAAGTTTTATGCAAATATATGATACAGCTCTAGCAATTCATAATACTTATTACAGGATTCAACAGTCATGCTCCATTAGTATGTAGAATAATCCAGGATAATGATAGGTAAAACACATTTACCAATTTGTGAAAATTAAAATACATTGCAAAAGAATTTTAAAATACATACAAATCAAAAATAACGCACAGTATGCAACACACATTTTTTCAGGCTATATTTCAGCCCAACAACATTCTCTTTACTTCTGACAGTATGTGGCATTAATTGAACATCTAATCATATACTCAGTTCACTTTGTCTACATAAATTGATGTTAATTTATTCTTACCTGGATCAAACATGACAAAAAATCAGGTTCCCATGAGATTCCTTCATGCCAGTGGGATTGTCAAAAGATGGCTAAATTCCCCACAATACAAAGTTGTGCCTTAAGAATAAATCCTGTGAGCTTGATGTGTTCTAGATGTTAAATTTGGCCAAAATGACATTGAAAGTTTGAATAAGGAGAAGTTATGAGCAGATAGGAGGAGTTGAATCCCACCCTCTTCCATATGTTCACACAGCCCTGTCTGTTGAGAGGATGCATGTAACCTACTCTGGACCACTACCTCACACTTATGAGGAATGTGAAAGAAAAAAACATCCCTTCTGGGAAAATAACTCTGCAAACAGAAGGAATTTCTGAATCTATGATAGCAAATCAACTCAGGACTTTCAAAGGTAACTCACCTTGGGCAATCATTTAAAAAGGCATGGGAGAGGTATGAGGACATTTTGCAGTGCTGCACAATAAGTATTTCAACGTGTACACGTGTAGTGTGATTCATAAAAGAACTATATCTATGTATGTATTTGAATAGGACATTTTTTAGCATTAGCTTGTGTTTTGTATCCCAGCAATTATAATTACCAGGCACATACATCACAGTCCCTAAGATATAACTTCTTGTGCATAAGTACTTCTTAACACCTCCCTGCAAACTCTCAAACTATGGTCCTTGATACTAATACCCTGTCATTTGACATATATGTCTTGATTTTCACACATACTCTATATGATTTAGTGTCTTGACTGCTCACACAACCACATGATACTCTGAAACCCTTTTATGTACTTGTTTTACCTTTTCTATACAGTGATTTCATCTTGGCTATCCAATCCTTAAAGCATACCTCAGATCAATGAGTAAGAATCGGGGAGCTAAGCTGGCCTATCTGAGTCCAGACCTGTCAACTAATAAAACATGTTTTGCATTATAAAAATGAAAACTAAGACAAAGAAGACCCAGAAGTGCTGAGCAGCTGAAATTCTATATCAGACATATGGGGCAACATTTCACTCACAAATGGTCTATAGTAATGGTGCCATTTGTTCCCCAGTGTTTACAGAGTGCCAAATCTTCCCCATCCTACATTTTCTGAAGATTGTTCCCAGCATTATTTTTAAACGGAGCTCATAGGTTTCAAATAACAATACAATAATGTTTTTTTTAACAGCATTTTCCTGGAGCAGTGTTTAGCAAAAGTGCCACTCTAATCTGAATCATTTTCCTTTAAAATAAAAGTTTTTATCATATAATTTTAGCTGCAGAACATGATTTTTCAATATGGTATACTAATTATGGTTTGACTATTGAAAACAGTAGCTGCCACAGTTCTAAAACCTTAAGAAGATGTGTTCTTAAAAAATGAAAGCTGAAGCAGGTATAGTTTGCAAAACAGTATGATGGTATAGTTTGAGAGCCCATTTTTATTGCAGCATCACACTGCACCATCTTAAAAGGTTAGAAAATATATCTAGTTTTAGGCTTTACACATTGTAGTAATTTTCTGGAGGTAAATAAATGCCTAGCATTTATTTTACTATGGCTATAGGGAAAAAAGAAAAGAAAGGGGGATTATGTGTGACACTTTGGTGCAAAACAGTTTATAAAATATAAACAAATATACCCCCAAAAGAAATAAAACCCTAAAAATATCACCCCTCTGAAAGGAAAGCTCTGCAGAAAAAAAGCAATTTACAATGAATGGAACAGCAACTAAAAGTGTTCACTTCCCTTAATTCTACCAGACACAAAGGCCCTGATTTATTAAAGCTCTCCAAGGCTGGAGCGAATACACTTTGATCAGTGAAGCACTTTTTACCCAGCTTGGATGTTTTCTTTGTAAGAAAAGGCTTCCATTTTGCAAAACTACCCCATAGTCTAGACATCAGTAAAAGAACACCATACCTACAGTTAAGCATGGTGGTGGCAGTATAATGGTTTGGGGTTGCTTTTCTTCAGGTAGAACTGGGGCTTTAGTCAAGGTGGAGGAAATCATAAACAGTTCCCAATACCAGTCACTTTTGGCGTAAAACTATCAGGCATCTGCTGGAAAGCTGAACATGAAGATACATTTCACCGTTCAAGATGATAATCACCCCAAACTTACATCCAAAAAATGATTTCACCAGAAGAAAATCAAAGTTTTGGAATGACCCAGCCAGACCCCAGACCTAAACCCAATAGAAACTCTGCGGGGTGACCTGAAGATGGCTGTACATAAGGGATCCCCTCGCCTTTTACGAGGTCAACATGTGCCATGCTGATAGACTCCTAATCATGAAAACTGTTGTAATTAAATCAAAAAGTTCTTCAAAAAAGTATTAGTTTAAGGGTCTGCAAACTTTGCAACCAGTTTATCAACATTTTTTCTGATTTGTTTGTTTTTCAATTGAATAGGACAGGTTGTATATCACATTAAAGGTGGGAAAAGTTTTGAAACAACTTATTGTTGTCTTAATATTTTACATCACAAATCTGGTATTTTAACAGGGATGTATACACTTTTTATATCTACTATATATATATTACATTTTACAAGTTTTTGTAAAAAAAAAAAAAAAATAATAACTTTTTTCAGATTTCTAGCTGACAAACAATTTCAGTGCTCAAATCATATAATGAAGATAAGGGTGTTTTTGCAAACACATTTAACATGGAGAATCAGAACATATTATGTCTTAATGAGAGTAATAAAATCTTAAGACTGTCTTTTATGGATATACCTAATTGTGGTAAATTATAAATTGTAAATTCTGCAAATAAATGTTGGTCTAATCAACTGTAATAACTACCAGTGTATCTAGTTCAATAAGATACAATCACATAAATTATCTTTTTACCTTTTCTAAATATTTACCCAGTAAAACAAAAATAAACACTAACACACATGAGAAAATGCAATATATGCAGTTAGGGAAGTGTACAAGCAAGAAGAAAGCACATTATTGCTATCTTGGCATGTATTAAAATTTCCTACAATAGCTTTCATACATGTAATACAAGTAACAACAAAAAACATATTTTATTAAAAGCAAATAAATGATATAACAGCTAGCAATATGTTTTACCAGTTATTTTAAATGAAGTACATTTGACAACTTAACAGCTATAATTCTTAGTGAATTTATCCTATTCCCGTGTTCATCTTGTAAATGGTCAATAATTACAGGTTATCCATGTGTATTAGTAAAACAGATGGACAAATGCTTCAGTAGAGAAATCCTGTCATTTCTAACTACCAATAAATTCTTCCTCCTGAAGTCCTATGACAGATGATGTATGAGATAAAGCAGATCTCTGCCGTTGTACCATGATTATAAGCCTTCTCTTCCTGGTGCCTCGCGTGGAGTCTCTGACAATAGCCGGGCTGCAGCTTTGACAACCTGAAAAAAACCACAAGCATTTAAATATACACTCACTTAAAACGTACCTAAACTCAGAATTTTCACTTTACATAAAAGGGTAAACAACCCTTTTATGTAAGGTAAAAATTATGTTTGTAATTATGTTTATGCCCGAGCATCTCCGGCATGCACCAAAGGTGCCCTGTCTCCAAAAGGGAAAGAAATTGCCGATTTCACGAATGCATCGGGTGACGTAAGAAGAAGAACCCAAAAGAACAGAGGGAAGATGGCGGTGCCTAGCGTGTGGCCCGATGACGAATACCGGGACGACACAGGTTCGGATGGAAGAAACCTCCGGACAGGTCGACTGCTCTGCGGGATTGAAGGTAGGTGTATTTTTTTTGTAGGCATAAGAGTCATAGGAGCTTTATTTTATTTTTAATTAAAGTTCGGGTATAGTTAACCCCTTTTATTGCTTTTAACTACCTAATGGTAATGTTTTTTACTGCTGTAGGAATATTACTGTAATAATTATAATGCAACATCCACATCTAAAGACTGTAAACACAGCAATAAATTACATTTTTGTTCTTCAATCTATGTATAATTTAGGTCAGTAAGGCAATGACTAGTGTGAGTTGTTCAAAACCTTTATCTAGTATATTGTATCAATAAGTAAGCGAATTGTACAATTATTAATGTAGAATAATAAGGGTTCCAGTCATTACAGGATAACTGCAAACACTTTGCAGTAATCACATTGCCCCTCCCTGCAACCTAAACTAATCCACCCTTTCTCTCTGCAGATGCATACTTACTCACCAAGTTTCTGATGGCTGTGGTTTCTCTATTCCTTTACTCCCAGTGCTATTCGGCAAATGCCTTCACATTATAGCCCCATTGATTTTTTATGGGACTGTCTCAACTCAAGACAATACTTACTAATGTACGGTATGGGGGCAGAAAATAAAGATTGGTGTGTGCACCATCGCATTATTACAACAATACAGAGTTGAACTATTTTTAGCATAATACCACCTAAAACTAGCCCATAGCCAAGTAAAAGTATGAACAAAACAAGCAAACCAGTAAATTAGCACTAGAATCCAAGAATTGCTAACTGGGAGGTAAACTGAGTAAACTGATGAAAGATGAAAACCTGTTGACATTTCCTTTCTGTTAGGCTGGAAATAGGATATTTTTGTCACTGTTATTTGGAGGAAAGTACATGGTGTAAAATGCAGTGTTGTTCTTTAAAAAGGGTATGAAGTGTATTCATGGCAGGTATTTACTTAGCTGTTAAGTGACGAACAGCCGGAAGGTATGCCCCTTCTTGACCAGAGCAATGTTTCAGCTTAGGGGTTATGTTCACTAAAGTGGGAATTTCCTTTCAGCTTAATGGCAGGAAATAACTGAATTCTTTGGTTACTACTCAAGGTAGGGGCATGATTAGATGGATTTATAATAAACCAATATAGAGGTAAAATGTTTACTAGCGTTTTTCTGCTATTACGGTTAGTAAAAATCATTAGGAACATATTTACACACACCCAAATATCTACTACTGCATTTCCAATAAACCCAAATGACAGTTTTCAGTAGAGTTTGTTCACATCAATGCATTATGCTAAAACGTATGATGTTAACCCAATTATTCACATATAGCAGACACAATAAATTCAAATTTGAAATGATCACTTTCCAAGATAGCTAGGTCTGTACTCCCTTACTGCAGTAGCAATACAGAATAGTCCAAGACCTACCTCTGTCTGTTATTGGACCAGTAGCACACTGGTGAGGTTATGACATTTTTTGGACAATGCCTTTTTAATGTAGAAGCTTTACTGACCACCACTGCTGACTTTCCCCATCGACTGTACTGCTGTACAGACGATTTCAGGAAACTGGCTCCAGGATCCATACAGGTATGTTTCATAGCTGTATGTAATAGGAGCATACTTCCTTAAATTTGTTTTGATAGTATGGGTGCCTCTGCATTATCTGTATGAAAGAAATATCAAAAAACTCAAAATCAACTAGGGGTTATTTAAAAACACATTCTGCATCACAAGCAATGGTTTTCAGCAGATGCTCAACAATAGAGAAAGAGATAGACTGCTGCAAAGCAGCTATGCAGGGAAGAAACAAGTACTTGTACACAACAACAAAGGACAGATAAAACTAACCTGTCATAAGGAAAAGGCTTTTTTTTTATTTAAAGGCATATATTGAATCTATATATTAATGATGGATTATTAAAACATGTTCCAAAACCCTTATTCCAATCACAGATCATCAGTAGTCGCTTAATGTTTACACATGTGTGGCCAATGCAATGCAATAAAAATAGAGTTTCTTTAGTATGCTGAGGATCAGACAGGTTACTAACAGTATGCTTTATATAATTGAACTGGAGACAGTGAATAGTGAAAAAGTGAAATAGTGAAACTTTAAATATTCACTGCTTCCAAATGTATGAAGTCATCTACATCTATGGTATAACTGGATTTCTGAGCTGACCAGAGTAAACCACCTGAAGCTTCCAACAGAAAAAAATAAGATTTCTCAAATAAGTTTGAGCCCAAGGCTTGCCGGTTTAGCAAATTATAGTCATATATTATACTGCCTCTATTTTCACTATCCCTTTAGGCTACATAGACTGCATAGACTCGACCATACAAGCCCAGCTGTGTCTGCATGCTTTATATCCTATTCAGTTCTGAGGTTTATGAATTGTACTAAAAACACACAATTCTTCCCCCATACTATATAATAGCATATATAGGGCCAAGTAAGTTGGGGTCAGCAGTTTGTTTTACTGTTTATTTTCTAGCTAAAACAAACAGCAACTATAAACGACTAGTAAACTGCAAGTACACTTCAGCAAACACTGGGTGTTGTGGGTCAGAAAGAGGGTGATGCTTCAACTTTGGGTTGAAAGCTGACGGAAATGGTTGAAATTGCCAGAAAATTGTCATTTGTTGGAATAGCATTAACTTGTGTTTACAACCTCATATACTGTATTTACATCTGCATCTAGCACAGGGCTAATTCTTAGGATGGCACACACTTCTTGGCTTTGTGAACCTTTGCATTTTTTTAAAATTCAGAACGTGATTTTTATTTGATGAAGGTGCTTGCGTGAATGCTGTAGCATCCACAGGTGTAATATTAAAAATACGAGCTTAGTGACATGGTCAACAGAAGACTTATAGGGTAATTGCTAGCTAACTAATCTTTCAATCTGTTATGTATTGTGACATGTATCAACTATTCAAAACAACCCTTCCTAAAAAAAACCATCTTGCTATTCATTTTTCCACCCAAGATTTGAATTTCTAGTGTTGTGAGACTGCAAAAGTGGTAGCTATGTTGCCCACACTCAGTTAAGTTCCTAGAAAATGCATATAGAATTCCTGAGTATTTACTAAACAGGGCTGAAAAAGTATGTTGAGTGAATGGAAATATTTGATGTACCAGAAAGCATTAGGGACCCAGGGCACCCAACACGTATAACTTATGGAATCCTGGCTTACGATATTTGCATTTGAACAATTTTATTTTTATTTAGAAAGAAATTGCCCTCTTTATAATGTTGCACAGAAAATGGTGCCCATCTGGTAGTTCACGTGGCTTAGATGAGATTTCATCTGCTGATACAGCCCTGTACAGGGATTTACATGTCGAAATTACTGGACACATGAATGCCTGCAGCTACTGTAAAGTACCTGTCAGTTAGTACAGCTGAGGAAACCTGAGTCCATCATCACCCTGCTGCTTTCCTTTTATCTTAGTTGACAGTATTATAGTTAGCAGAGGAATATAAATGCCTAATAAGACACCTGCATTACATGAGTTAATAATTCAGAATTTTACAGTGGGCTATTCCCTGAACAACAAACTAGTATGGCTCTGAAGGTTTTTATCCAGGTCATGTTACTGCTAGAATGATTTTGTCACATATAGCTGGATTAAGTAGTCTACTAAACTAGTTTGTCACAGGGACCTACACCGGTTCATAATGTTAAAAAAAGGCCACTTTTGCATGCAGCGAATACACCTTAAAATCCAATAAGCGATGTTGGAGCTCACACAGCAGAACAGAGCACCAAAGGTAAAAAAGCCCTAAAAATCCTTTAGGAAATTAAAAGTCTGGCTTGGAAATTTTTTATTAGGGAATGCCCTTTCTGCAGAAAAAAGGTTTTTTAAGCGGGGATCCGTCCCGGTTAATATTTTTTTTTACACAAGACAGCAATCATGCAGGTCAGAATGCCTTTTTCAGAATGGGCATTGCCTGTCCCTTTCAGCAATAAAGGACCTGTCTGGGTACAATTTTTTGTTTTCAAAGTTTATTTTCCACTATATAAGCCATAGAAATTTGTATAAGCCAAAAAAAGTGATGCTGAACTTGGTAAAGAAAGTGTGGTACACTAAAGTTTACCGTAATAAGTATTTTTTGTAATGAGTACTATTCACATGAGCTTCAAAGATCATAACTACTTACAACAGAAGTTATACTTTTGAGTATGCTGGTTGCAGCCCTGAATCTAAGAATAACAACATTCACATATTTTTACACTGGATTTATTCAAAATATGTATGAATTAAGAGTTAAAGTTTCCACGTTTTCTATCTGAATCCAATGTGAAAACTGTATACATTTTACATTTGCATTTTTACACTTTCATTAGTAGTGCACGTACTTTTAGAAAATTGCTTTGACACAGACCTTTAAATTGGTGTCTATTACATAGCAGCAAAGCCAACCATTTTTTGTGTTTCTATTTAAAGAAGTGGTCTGCTCAGAAGAAATGTACCTCCTCTATTCCCCATTCTCACAAAAGAAGTTCTTGTGTGTGGGTATGCCTTAGCCAAAAAAAGACAATCAAAATGAAAATAATTTTGCACATGTACAGATATTTGTCTTAACCTATTGCTGTTCTTGTTGAAAGGTGAAAACTGTACATAGTATTGCTATGTGTCACTAAAACCAATTGCACAATAATTTAACAAACAAAATCTTTGCAAGTATCCAAATATATGCATGGAGGGATCGGTTGTATTAAATAAACTTTAAACCTAAATGGATGGTAGGCCAAAAATAACATCTCATTGCTGGGCCACCATCAGACATTTCTGGGCCCTAAACTATGTAAACTTTCAGCGCCTCACCTCAGTGTTGACTCAGATTGGAGGTAATCTTTATTTAAGCAATCCAGATTGCTTCTGTCACGTAAGGTGCGTACACACTTCCAATTTTTATCGTTCAAAACGAACGACGAACGAACGACGAACGATCGATTGGGCAAAAATCGTTCGTAAAAAAGTAACCAACGACGACGACGAACGAGGAAAGTCGTTGGAAACGAACGACCGGACTGGCGGATCGGATTGGACGACGATCGTTGAACATCGTTCATGTGTACAATCGTTCGTTGATCGTCCATGGTCTG
Source organism: Pyxicephalus adspersus (assembly GCF_032062135.1). Taxonomy (NCBI): domain Eukaryota; kingdom Metazoa; phylum Chordata; class Amphibia; order Anura; family Pyxicephalidae; genus Pyxicephalus; species Pyxicephalus adspersus. The sequence goes on from NC_092859.1 coordinate 110,634,462, forward strand.
AGCATGCGTAATGAACGAACGTTCGTTCACTTTCCTGTCGTGCACATAGTTCCTCTATCGCTCAAACGATCGTATCTATTGTGTGTACAATATCTACGAACGATCGTGTTGTTATCTCTATGTGCAGGATCGGTGCTATACGATTGTTCGTAGATATCGTGCAGGATCGTTCGTCGTTCGTTTTCCAACGATAATAATTGGAAGTGTGTACGTAGCTTTACACTCAATCCTACTGCTAGACATTGACAAGTACAGTAGCCCCCTGGACGATGACAGCAGAACTGTACTCTACATGTAACTGCCAAGATAGTGACCAGATTTGATCAGAGTCAAGGTTTTTGTGTTCTGAGCATCTAAAGTTCTGTTATTGCAACAATCAAGTCAAAGGGCCTGGGCTGAGCATCAAAGGAGCCTAGCTGGCTAACCAAAACCTCTATTTGTACCTGGCTCTCTTTATGACTAAACTCGACATTCCACTTAATGTTCCTGGTTCTTTGCATCACAGGTGTCCAGTAACCTCTATATTTGTTTCTAAACTGACATATTATGTTTAATATTGTTAATAATATTATCAGGACCTCCCAATGGATGTGTGTTGATAAGTTAGGTAGATACAGGGTGGTATTGATCCCATGTGGACCATATTGCTTGGTGTTTTTCCAGGTCATGCATCCTAGCCGCCAGCAACTCCATCAACTTAAAGTCTTGTATCTGCCTAAACAGATCCAATGCTGTAGAAGGGGAGGCTGATTTCCAACGAAGTGTAATCAAGCACTTAGCTGTCATAAAAACATGGGCCATTTGTTTAGTTTGTAATTTAGAGAAATGTATGGGGAGGCATAGGAGATGTATTAGGAGTCCCTGTCAAATGGAGTTGATAGTCAACTGGAGAAGAGCCCATCAATCATCCTCCAAAATGGGACAATCCTTGGGAAACTCCACCTAATAAGGATAAGCAAACCTACCACTTTCCCACATCTCCAGCAGAGATTGCTAATGGCCAGGTATAAAGCATTATTATTATTACACAGCGCCATCATTTTACTCAGCGCTGTACAAAGTCCATAGTCGTGTCATTAACTGTCCCTCAAAGGAGCTCACAATCTAATGTCCCTCATGGTCATATGTCATTATTGTAGTCTAAGGTCAATTTTTTTAGGGAGAAGCCAATTAACCTCACTGCAAGTTTTTGGGAGGAAACCTGAGTAAACTCACGCAGACACAGGGAGAACCTGCAAACTCCATGCAGATAATGTCCTGGCTGGGAATCAAACCTGGGACCTAGCGCTGGCAAAGGCGGAGTGCTATCCCCTGAGCCACTGCCCAAGCATTTAACTGTTCCGTTGTGAAGTGCTAATGCCTCATTATTTTATAGATATTTATATGATAAATTGTGCACCTGGAGCGATTTGGTGTGTGGAATTGGTCTACTTAATATTTCTTCCCTTTTAAGTATGTAAAAATGGGTTAACTGTGTCCCTTTACCCGCCCCCGCTAGAATCCAATATATATTTATATTGGAGATCAGACCTTGTCTCGCAGGGCCACTTACACATGCCCCTTCAAATGGAGTAGGGGTGTAAAAATCCATGCCTTTAGGGAGTGATTGGGCAAAGTGTCGTATTTGACAATAGCTAAAGTATGTGTTGACAGGTAACTCTAGGTTCTCTTGTAATTCAACAAAGGGGAGTGGTTTGCATGCCTTATGATGAATAATTTGTCTTAAGTGGAAGATTCTCTTAGAGTGCAAGGGTCCTTGTTACATGTTACACAAGGATCCTTGCATCCTTGTTACTAAACTGTCAGGAAGCAGGAGTCTATAAAAGAAGGAAGTTAAGGGGGACCTGTCTGTCCTGAGAGGAAATTTAGCTTTGCATGTGTGCCAAACCGTCACCTCTAAAATTGTCAGATTTCTACTGCCCTCTATATTTTTTTTTTCAAAATTCTAATGCCCTCCCCCTTTGTAAGTCTCATTTTTCCATTGTCTTTGTATTATGCACCAAACGTCTGGTGCCAGTGTATTGTGACTCAACTTCCTAGCGTCCCGTGTTTTGAAAAGAGTGTAATCACATCTAGGGGTGTAATATTGTAATCAATCTAGTATCATTTAGGCTTGGTTCACATTAGTGGTTAAAACACAAACTGGGGCATTTACTGCTCCTGAGTTGATGAGCAGAGGGCAGACAGGTAATTTTTTTATCTCCTTTGCCGATGCAAGTAATGGCGCTGAAGGGAATAACATGGTGCTTTACTGCAGTGGCATAAAATGCGGAAGTTCTGGGCTGAAAAGTATCTCCTAACAGTTGCCTTGAGAATAGGTACCCATAATCGAAGATTTCTCCTCTATTCTTGTTCTGGGGGCAACTCCAGGTTTTTTATTTCCCCTCACCT